>NW_022158368.1:0-143057 GCF_006535985.1 Synchytrium microbalum
AGACATCTAGATCTCAACAAATTTCAACAGCATAGAGAGTCTGAAGTTCCATTTGTTGACACGTTCGTTTTTGGGTCTGCGTGTTGTTCATTACCTGACGATCTGACCAGTAATCAGCCACAATATGAAAATTACCACAGTGTTGAAATGCACCCAACTATGCGCGGCTCTGTGGATAGATGCAAATTCGTGCAAGTGACAAAGGCCAAAGAAACAAGGACCTGATGATAACGAGGAAGAAGTAGGCTTCCAAGTGCTTCGTATATATGTTCAAAAGCATAAATAAGCGTTGCCTGGTATGCATTTTTACACGTTCCTCACCACTGCGATATAACGTGACGAGTCAATGCAAGCACGTCGATGATTAATGACCGATAATAAGGATGTACGTCTAAAAATAAATGTTCTTTATCGATCCGTTTCATCTCGGACCCATACCATGATAATGATTCAAACTAGAGGAAATTTCAAAAGCTTGGATTGGATCCACGCCACTCACAGCCAACAGTCACATCCAACCCATAATCGCCAATCGCCATTGAGGAGATAATCAAAACCATAGAAAGCACAGTTCCCGTTGCTAACGTCGCTACGCGGTTAGCGTTCTTCCCTCCAAAGAGGCGGGAGCTCCAGGAACTTTCTATCGCTTGGTCACAACCTCCAGCAACGAGGAGGAGGAATGTCACAATCAACCACCGAGAATAAGAGCTATGAGGATCTCCAGACGGTATTCACCGGTCGCATGCGATCACTGTCAAATTCATTTAGTAGGGATGTTGGTGAGCTTTGGAGAAAGACATCCTTGCAATCTCTGTCGGTGTTGTGGAATGCCAATGACCCTGTAAAGGGAGACTCTAATAATATAGCATCTAGCGCCGAACTGAGCTCTGCTAGCTCGTCTAGCTCGTCATCGTCTACTCTGGTGTCTAGTGCAACATCAGCTTGGGGTGTGGTGGGCAACAACGACTGCAAGGGTAGCTCAGCTGCTTCCCTCCCTGCCCTGGTCAAAGTGAAGACAGTAATGGAGAAGCAGGGATCTATAGTCGATATTGTCTCATCGCCTCCCGTGTCGCCATCGATGCTCCATCCAGACAGTCTGATGAATCGCAGGTCTAGATCTAGCTCGACTTCACACCAGCGACGTAAAGAGTCATTGAGTCTACCGGCTCCTATAATGCTGACGCCACCCATCACGCCTGAAAGACTGCCGGTCGTCGATGCTGTAGTATCTGATACCACGGAAATAGCTCCTTTGGCAGAGGCTAATCTGGCACATTGCAACCCCGACAATAAACCTCCTCTGGCAGGATCTGTAAATATAGCTAATGCCGAAACTGTAAATAATACCATTGACGCATCTGCAAGCACGGCAAACAAGTTTGAGGGGATAACGATAACCCAACGACCAAGCACTGAAACACCCATACAAGACTATAAACACGAAGATATCCTAATCGCAGCTACTGAAATCGATGAAATAATACTGTGCCCTGAATCGCCAGATAGTCCTAATAGCCCTAGTAATTCGGATGCACCGCCAACACCCAAACTGAATTTTTGGAGAAGGTCGCTGTTGAGTATATCAACAGTATCTATTAAATCACCTCCAACTAGTACTAATAATAGTAATATGTCGCCGTTATCTACACCACAATCAACACCAGCATCTAGTCCCATTTTGGAAGACGCTGACTCACCGACCAAACCGGCCTTATCTAGAGACGAACTCCTGGCTCGCACCGACCAATTCGGCTTTGTAATGTCGACTACAGCAGTGGATGAAGGCTCACGTGCTCCATCGTCTAAAGACGTGTCTCGCTCCATGAAATGGAAAGCCATGGCCATACCAGTCAAATCCGAAACAAATGCACCCTTTATGAAATACACATTCCCAACATCCGAGAAACTCATCCGTCGATGCTCAAAAGGAATCCCGCATGAATGGCGCGGCGCCGTGTGGTACTGGCTAATCACGTCGTCATCGGGACTCTACAGTAGCGATATTACCGTCGACGAACAGATCCGACTCGAACATGAGCTGTTGGCCGAGTATCAGGACTTCCAGACACGGACTTGGGAGTACGATTATCATATCTCGCTGGATATACCACGAACGTTCCCAAACCATTATTCGTTTATGGGAGGAAGCAAGAAGGGACAGAAGACGCTGTTTAGGTTGATGAAGGGGTTGTCTCAGAAATATCCGAATATTGGATACGTGCAGGGCATGTGTCTTATAGGAGCTACGTTGTTACTCGTTATGAGTGAAGAGGTACGTGCGTCGTGATGAATGCATTATTCCTTTGTAGAAGATGCTTTATTTTTGTTGACTCTTTGATTTGATGGTTTCGCTTTTCCAATTTTTCTATTACAAGCTCTAAACTTTCAATCCAAATTTAGATGGCCTATATTGCTCTCGTACATCTCTTCTCTGACAATCCTAAAAACTACTACCGGCTCAACCACCTATACAGTCCTGGCTTCCCGGGCCTAATGGAAACAGATCGCTTGATTGATGCTTTGACTGATATCGTAAGTGCTGGTCGCATTCCTTCTTACCTCAAACTCTCAAACCAATAAAACTCTCCAACTCTCCTTGAATCTCAGTATTGTCCACGCATTCGAGACCGCCTCCGTGCCCTCGGCATCGATTCCAAGATCTTCACAACGAAATGGGTCGTGACGCTCTTCATCGGGTGCTGTAACTTGAATCCGCATCGTGAGAGTGATCCCTCAACCGAAGGGCTATTGCCGTTTCGTGTAGTATTGCGCATCTGGGATTTAATCTTTCTGCATGGCTGGGACATGCTGCCCGTTTGTGCAGTGTCTATACTCAAGTGGTATGAGGGTATGTATAGAAAATCAATGTGTTGCAATCCTGACATTCATCACAAATGTTTATCTTTTCTTGTTGTGCTGCAATGATCATATATGTGCAAACGTCATCTTTTCTTTGTTTCTAGTGGCAATCCTCAGTCTCGACCCAGAAGACTACGAATCCCCTCTCGCAATCCTCCTCAACAACCCGCAACAAACGTACCCAAGCTCCTTCACACAAGGAAAGGCACGATTCTCAGCATTACCCGCTGCGCTAACCAATCTGCTATCACCTACTGGACCACCTACTGGATCACCTGTAACGCCTCATCGAGGAACCAGTAAATATACCCCACAGTTTGCTAATGCAGATGCAGATATCTTTATAAAACTTGTAAGAAAGATATGGGATGGTGGACATCCCAAGGGCAGTTTGCAGATTAATGGACGGCGGCTGGTTAGGAGGTACCGAAGCTGGTGGAAACTGGCTCCTCCTCCAGATCTCGTTGATAATGAATAACGAAGAAAAAGTAATTTCACTAGTATATACCTCCCTAAATACCTATTAGTAACTATAGTAAATAACATATGACACCTTTTGCAACCAACGCACACAAATATACCACAACACGTTCTTGCATCTAGAAAAACATCGTCTATAAAAGAAGCTTGCTTTAAGAAGGGTGCAACTCAAACAAATAACTAGTACTAAAAATATATCCGACTCTTCTTTTTTTCAAAGCTTGGCCTTGACAGGCTCCTTCTTGTTCTCTACAGGCTTGACAGCCTCAAACACAGCCCTCATCTCACGTAACGCTTCACCTATATGGTATGTGAGCCTGGTAGGTTCAAGAGGCTTTAGACCTGTCACGGTAACATGTAAAGACTTGTCTCGAATACAGTATGGGATCCCGTAGCCGTTGGGCACGACTTCACCCCATCCGTATCCTGTGTAGTGTTCAGATGAGATTTGAGAGGTCGAGAGGTTCCAGCTGCGAGTTTCGTCGTATACGGGGTCGGCAAAGATTCTGGGTTTGGGCTCGCCGGCCTTTATTTGGTAGCGGAGACCTAGTGTATGAAATGGATGGGTTGGCATCTTGAGAGCAAATCTCGAGAGCAAAAATAGTCTTGTGATACGAAGCATCATGGCCTTACCAAGCATGTGACGATCACAACCACGGTTCTCTACTGCATCGTTCATGTATGCAACTTGAGATCCAACAGCTTTACGTCCAAGATCAGCTTTAGCCTCAATCTAGGTTTAACCAAAAAAAGGTGGGGATCGCTGGAGAATACTCATACGGTCTTGAACACAAACACAGACTTACAGAGACTGAAGCATCCTGCATAGCCTTCACCCAAGCAACAGATTCAACAGAGACACTGCGACAAGTTTCAGTTCGTCCAAAAGCAAACTTTCGGACTTGGGCACTCTCGTAAGTTGGTTTACAAACACCATGCATCTTGTAGTATCCCAATTGTAGAGCCATTTGTACAAACGCATCAGGAGACAATCCCATCTTTTTTATTTGATCTTTTCCGAAATCACCGAATTCCAATGTGGATAGTTCGTGACGACCGACGAGGTCGTCGAATGCCCATTCAGCGGATTTGACGTGGAAGCCCAATGATGGAGTGATTTGCCATTGGAGTTGTTGGGGACTTGGGAGGCTGACTGATGATGAGGATGAGCCGTGGTCAATCTTGCCCTTTGCCAGACTGTGAGTGGGAGATGTTAGTGATGAATTCAATGGTACGCTCTTCGTAGCTTCGCTTTTTTGCACGCAACAACTTGAACTTACTTTTCAAGTACCCATTCAGTGAGCTTATTGGTAGGAGTACCATCCATCATAGAGTGTTCACCAACAAAACCAGCACGACCATTATCCCAAATCAAGTATTGACAAGGAGTATCCCACCATCGGTTTCTACCATCACCGACCCAAGCAGCTCGACTGCTTTCATTATAGGTCTGTGGGGTACCACTTTCCAAAGCGATCAAGAAGGAGGCAGTTTCGATTTGATCCAGACTGGCTATGTTGAGTGGTGATTCCAACATTTCGTTACGGACTTTGGTCCATACGTCTCTGTTTTGGGTGGTCAATACACCGACTGGAATTGCTTTGGCGTCCCCAGCTGCGTGGTAGATGCGTTTGATTTGTCTGTTGTGAAGGATTGAGATATGGGTTAGTTCGCTGTTTCTGCAAAAGATGTGGTACACTCTGTCGAGTGATTTTGTTTTTAGCTTACTCTTCGATTTCAGCAGTAGAGAGTTCACGACCATCAGGGTGTACCATTGATACAGTGTAGAATTTGTTGTGACGAGTTACAATGATGTGGTTGTGGGTCTTCATATCAGCGACACGTGTCACATCAGATGGGATTTTTGGGATACGACAGGTGTTGAACATCCATTGGAATTGATCCATGGATAGAGGCAATCCACGAGCCATGTCTACTTCCAATGCTTCACTAAAGACGTAAAGAGTACGAGATAAACATAAACACGTTTCAGCATGAAAGCTTGTATTGGAGAATTTTGCGTACTTGATGACCAACTTCTTGAAGGCAAGAGTAGCCTTGACGATTTCAGCTGCTCGACGGACTGGGTTGTTTGCAAGCTTGGGTACGTCCTTGAACATAAAGAAGTAGGACACGTTGACTACAACAGGGTCTCGGTATGCCATATATCCATCACGGTTCCAGTCGTCCAACAACCTATGCAAAAGAGCTAGTATCAGCGGATCTGATCTCAAAGGAGAGCACACAGTAATGCAAAATGTACCATGAAGTGTAGGCCTTTCCAGCAGCAGGATGTGGCTTGCCATCGACACCAGCAACGACAACCTGAGACCAATCCGTCAATGTATTCTTGTTGTGTTCGAGCAGCCTCTTTTGCAAGACTTCACCCTCTCCACCAGGCTTCAAGAATTCATCTACAGCCGCCTTTGTGCGTGCGTAATGGGCATCAGATACCAATGCACGTACTGAACGAAGGTACTTTTCACAAGTAGCCTTCAAGTCAGGTACGGGAAGCGTGGCCATGGTGGCCTGATGCTTGTACATGGGCTTTGATGGGTCGGCTTGAACTATGGAAATGAGAGTTGGGATTGAGATTTCGATATTTCAGCAGCTCGCTCCAAAAAAATTCAAATGTCCGACGATGATGACCAGAAGATTTGAGAGGGTAAGTACCTAGAGTCTTCATGGTTGCAACTGGTCTGAATATAGTGACTGCACTGTCAGGAATCTAGTGGATTTGAAAGAAAGACCGGGTCAAATTTGAATGAATGTTGTGTGTGTGGTTTTTGTGCATTGCATGTAACCGGAATGAATTGATGAAAGCCTTGCGCTGCAGACATACCTTTTTGAAGCTAGCAGCTGCAAATGTTCGCGAAAGAAGCGAGCGAAATAACATGGAAAACCCGGTTTAGCAGCTTGCCTTTGGTTCTTGCAAAAAGTGACGTATGAGCTGCAGGCAAGTTTTTTCAGCGTGTACCACTCCATACCTTCAACACGAAAAGGTGTTAGATCCTTAATAGAAAGGACAGGATCTACGAACGTTCTGACGCGTCATTGTCTTCAATACGCTCGACCTGCGTCCGGTTCTCCTAAAACACAGTTGTTGTAGCTAACGGTAAAACTTGGTTCTGTCCTGCTTTCGAGCCTGCCGTTCCGTTTTTTCTGTCATCATGGCATAATACTGCAATCATTTCAACTCCCAAGCAAACGAAATCTACTTCTGTTCGTGCAATTGGCTCCATTCTATTTCTTGACAGACACAATACATTAGTTTCACAGCCCATTTACAACCCAATGTTACTTTCTTTCAACTAGTATTCCTCATTATTGGGATCAGGTGCTAGTCTACCACCCCACTTGATAAAGTCGTAGAGTACTGATAGGATTGTCACGAGTGTCGTAACTGCCAAGATTGCGGCAGTTATATTGCAGACAAGAGGTGACGATCTGCTACACGAGGATAGCGCAGCCAGCAGCACCACACCTCCAAAAATCCCGTAAAACGTCGTAAGTCTGCCTTCCCAACGATTTTTCCGCTGTTTGCTCGACTATTACTGTGAAAACTCGAGCGTTAGTGATATGAAACGAAGTGAAGTAAGTGAAGTATGAAGCATCCAATACGATCTTTCTGAAACCCAACAAAATAGAAAAGGCACTTACGGTTCACGCCTACGGCCCAGTCGTATAAATTGAAGGGATTTTCAGATACTCTCAAATGCGTGAACATGGATATGAGAATCGTCAACTTAAGTGCTGCTATAACACCAATATATCTTCTTACGAGATAGCCAGATCATTCCAGTGCTGGTGGAGTAAGAAAAGCGGTAATGATTCCAACGATCTGTTTAGGGATGAAACGTAAGTTAGCAATTGAAGGTGAGGCTGAATTCGAAACAATGCAAAACAGGTTCATACTACTATCAAGTATACCAGAAAATCCATTGTATGCCAAATCCAGGCCAATGAATAAATCAGTCGTCTAAATCATATATAAGACTCGTCATTGTAGACCTTGAGAAATCCTCTGCTGGTTAAGTATCCTCCTTCGTTCACAATATCCTAGATTTGACTTCAAATTGAATGGATCTTCGTTGACTCTGATGAGACTGTGAGAGAATGCAGTAGGTGGTTGATTAGTTTGACATTTTTGACGCAAATGGAAACGAGGTTGATCCAAAGCCCCTGTAAGAGCTTTTGAACTTGCCAGTCTCATCCTAATACCCACAAAAAGAACTGGATGAACCGTCTTGGGCTTCTTCAACCGTCCCCACAGTCGCCAACGAGTAGTTTGAAAAAATAACTCTGTGCCAAAATATAGAGAAAGACTTACGGTTTCAGCCTTCCGTCTTCAGTGTAACTTGGAGGTGGTGTAGAACCGTCAATCTTAGTCTGATCCAAGGATTCTAGCTCCATAGCCACTTTTGCGATGGTAAAGTTTCCAAGAGGTCATCATGCGTTTGCTTTCGAGATGCTTACCCCAATAATGGCACGGAAACGAGACTAAGAGCCTAAATGCAGCCTTTCTTGAGCCTTTGTAAGGGCAAACCTCGTATGTAATAATGCTCACTGCGTTTGTCTTGACAGTTCTGCAAAAACTGCAATCCCGAAATTTTCAATCCCAGCTTTCGTTTCTCAAAGTTCCGAACTTGTTCGTTTCTCATATCGGTCGCTGCAACTTGAATAATCAGTTCAAGCGAAATACTTACAACAATGGCTTTACGGTTTGATGGAAAAGTTGTAATTGTCAGTGGTGCAGGTAATGTCAGTTTCTTTGTCGATGTTGTTTTTGTTGAACTTTTGCTAGGTTTGTCGAGGTATAGCCCGCAGAAAGACTGACTTCCAATGTTTATCTATAGGAAATGGTCTCGGAAAGGTAATTGATACTTTCTTGATTGTTGTTGCTGGCATCATCATCATCTCAACAGTTGCTTGTCGGCCATTTGGTTTGATGTGAGGAAGCACCAAAGTACTTGATGCAAGCTGAGCATGGCATGAGAGATCTGTTATCATCAATCTTGTGTGCTCCCTTGCCAGTCTTCAATTTCCAACCGAGAAACACAACGAGAACTCGATTTTCGTCATAACACGCCGCATACTCTTTTCAACCACAATGTGCAAACTCTCACCCAAAATCCACGTTCCCTACAGAGCCATGCCTTATTCTTCGCATCTCGTGGGGCTAAAGTGGTCGTGAATGATTTGGGTGGTGGAACAACTGGATCTGGCTCTGGCAAACGTTCAGCAGACCTCGTTGTTGAAGAAATTCGTGCTGCTGGCGGAACAGCTGTAGCAAACTATGATTCGGTCGAAGACGGTGACAAGATCGTCGAGACTGCTATCAAGGCTTTTGGTACCGTTCATATCGTTATGTGAGTGTAGATGTTGATATAATTATTGGATAATTGGACTAACGATATACTGGCTGGAATAGCAACAATGCCGGTATTTTGCGTGATAAATCTATCGGTAGAATGACTGATGAAGATTGGTTTTTGATCTACCGTGTACACGTTTGGGGAACGTATAAGATCACCAAAGCTGCATGTACGTCATTCCGCTAGATCTGGCACTCTATTGTCTGGTGCACGAAGAAGAGTTGCTGATTTATTCTGGTTTGATACATAGGGCCCCACTTCCAAAAACAAAAGTACGGACGTGTGATCAACACTACCAGTGCTGCAGGTAAGCGTCCATGTATTGTGCTTCTTCTGGTGCCAATACTGATTTCTCAAATTTAATTCTAGGAATCTACGGAAACTTTGGACAAGCAGTGAGTTCATCGTTACCACAGAAAGGCATACAAGTTTGATGTTTTCTGACACTGGTATTACTGTAGAACTACGCTTCTTGCAAGCTGGCCGTACATGGCTTCACTCTTTCCCTCAAACTTGAGGTGCAAAAATCCCGTTGTAAACATGCTCGCAAGAAGCCATGAAATTTTAACCGTTTTCATCAACCTTATAGGGTGCCAAGCACAACATAAATACAAACACGATTGCACCTCTGGCTGGAACCCGTCTCCTTGCATCAGTTGCACCTGAGCAAGTCTTGAAGGCCCTAGACCCCGCAAAGGTTACTCCTCTCGTCGCATGGCTCACTCACGACTCGTGCACAGAATCAGGCTCCTTATTCGAAGTCGGTGCCGGTTGGATGGCCAAGTTGAGACGCGAGCGTAGTGAAGGTGTTCAATTCAAATTGGACGAGAACTTCACTCCACAAGTCGTAAATGCTCGATGGAACGAAATTACCAGCTTCTCGAGAAAGAATGAATATCCCGGAGAACTTAATGTTGGTGGTGGTGCTTCTCTTGCTGTGAGTGTTTGGAAAACGATCGTGTTCAAGGGGTTTATATGGGTGATTCTCATCGACTTCGTGTTTATTAGCAACGTTTAGAAAAGGCCCGTAACTCTCCAGCCAATCCCAAACTGCCCAACATGGAATTTGATGGTCGTGTTGTTATTGTTACTGGTATGCCCTTACAAAAATGCGAAATGCTTTGCACCTCGGTTTATTTCTTAGCCCCTTCTCAAATGCTGTCAACTTTTAGGCGCTGGAGCTGGATTGGGACGTGCTTACGCTCTTTTGTTCGGCAAGTTGGGGGCCAAAGTGGTCGTTAATGATCTAGGTAAGGGATGGAGTACTTTTTGGTTGTGGCTCATATAATAACTTTACAATTCTTTATAATAATCTTGCAGGTGGTTCTGCTTTTGGTCAAGGTGCATCAAAGAACGCCGCAGATACAGTTGTAGACGAAATCCGTGCTGCTGGTGGAACAGCTGTCGCCAACTACGATTCAGTCGTCGAAGGAGAGAAGATCGTAGCCACCGGTAAGTTGCACATTGAAAGGTCACCCGCAATATTGCAATAAGATCTAATACGATTTCATGTCACAATGTAGCTGTGAAGGCGTTCGGAACCGTACACGTTGTCGTTAACAATGCCGGTGTGTTGCTCGAATATCTGATGTTGATTTGTAACCCCAGTAACTCAAACAACAAAAACGTTTCCAGGAATTTTGAGAGACAAGTCTTTCCAACGCATGTCAGACGAAGACTGGCAATTGATTTTCAATGTCCATTTACATGGATCATACAAAGGTATGAAGCGCAAGGTTGCTGTTTTCGCAATCCCCTATTTGAACGGCGTGTTTTCCGCAATCACCCCTGACACTTTTACCAACCAATTAGTGATTCGTGCTGCATGGGAATACATGAAGAACCAGAACTATGGCGTATGTTGTTTACATGTGTTGACTCCAATAGTTGCAACCCTTTAAAAACACCTCACACATTCAGAGAATCATCACAACTTGCTCCACCGTGGGTATCTACGGAAACTTTGGGCAGACCAACTATTCCGCTGCCAAAGCTGGTAAGCTATTTTCGACTCGCCTCGGCATAAATTGAGATCTGATTTCCCTCACCAACATTTTAGCCGTTATCGCACTCGCCAACACTTGTGCCTTTGAGGGCGCCAAGAACAACATTTTGGCCAACTGCATTGCGCCATCAGGTGCGCTTTCATTCCCTTTCTTCTGAACTTTCATGCCTTTGCAATGAGTCTTTGCAACTCTTTAACAACGCATATTTCAAACACAGCTGGAACTCGATTGACTGCAACAGTCATGCCAGAAGATGTCGTCAAGGTCCTTGATCCCGCATTCGTAGCACCAGCAATCGTCAAACTCGTAAGTAAGGAGTTACGCGCCCCCGTGAGAAGTGATTTACTGAACTCTTCCAACCACTTTAGTGCCACGACTCTTCAACCGTAACTGGCCGCCTATTCGAAGTTGGTGTCGGTGCCGTTCAAGAGACACGTTGGGAGAGAACCAAAGGAGTGGGCTTTAAACACGATGCACCATTAAGCCCCGAGGACATCAAGAGCAAATGGAGCGAAATTACCGACTTCTCCAAAGGAACATCTCACCCAACCAGCACTGCCGAGGCTACCCGTGCTGCTTATGAGAATGCTGGCCTTGTCGCACGTGCCAAAGTTTAAAAGAGATCTCATTTTTACATTTCTTTTCGTGATTGAAAATACAAAAAATTCACTCTCTCCAGTATCGATGGGTGTAGCTTACAAGCATTATGTTCACGCTTGTTTAACACCATCAGCGACCACAGTGCATCGGAAGCTATTAGGAATAATGTCATGGCAATTCTTTAAGATTTGGCCAGAACGGGTATCAATAGTAGATCGGCCAGCCAAGATTGGGACCATTGGTGGCGACATTGCCGTGCTTCCATGGAAACTGTCAAGGTCCCGTGATACTGATATTGTATTGTTGAAAGCCAGGAACGAGGTATCGCCTGACGAAGAACACATAGAATCCAGGAATCAAACATCAACTTCACGAGCTGCATGGCACATAAGACGTATAGAACGGAAATTGGAAGTTGGCATAGAGTATAGTGCAGAGATTCGTACAAGGCTTATAGACGTTTCGCTGGCAGAACTTTTGGGAGATTCGTGGTATTTAGACGAAGCAGGGGAAAACGAGTTTAGGAGATTTCTCTCGCTGCTGAAGACAGGAGGGTGGTTAACTGACAGCAGACCATTGAAGTTGATAGAATTGTTCCACCTAGAAATGACATTTCGATATGGAAGTAAAGGATTGTCAGAAACCCCAGCGGGATCTCCTCATAATGTCGCTAGGCCATTCACCAACACAATCTCCAGAATTTGCAAGTACAGGATGCTCGCTCGGCTACTGATGGTAGTAAGAGTAATGCAGCCAGTAATAGTATCTGTGATAGTATCTGTTGATTTGGCAACACACTTGCATGGTTTCTTATTCTACATGGTTGCTCTGAAAAGGGTATCTCTTTCTGTGGCAAACGTGGCATTTTCTTCTTTGGCGGTGGCAAGCCAGCCATCGACTGCATACGAGAGACAGCTCGTAGCTTGTTGATCTCTAAGACTTTCAATGCCCAAGTGCTCTCTGTATTGCTGCCGTTTGAAAGATGGTGGTGTTGCTTCCCCTTTTTAAAGCTTCGTACTTTGTTTTGAATCCATTCGAGTGCCAATCCTTGAGAGGAGATGGCTACGACTTTAGGTGGTGCCAACCCAATTAGCAAAGGTAATTCTGTTTCAAATTTTGCCTCCTTATGATGGCAAATGACCCACTATTTTGCTTTAGCAACGAAATTCATTACTGAGCACCAGCAAGCACTGAAGGCAAATGGATTGGTCAAGATTTACCTACGTCCTATTGTTAAGGAACCAGAGTATTATTTCATTTTGCCGTCCGACATATTGAACGACCAGAAAACCCTCGAGTTTTGGACGGCTATTATACATCAACTACAAACAATAGGAGTATATCCTGGAGCTGGCGACGAAGACTCTTATGCCAAAGTGTCCGTTCGCCCGGGATGGCAGCTCATGAATGTATAACGGTGTATCATATTAAACATAAATGATTGTTACATATCTCTTGAAACTATGGTTTTGTTTTTACATTCTGTAATCGATTCTTCAGTTCCGGCAAATAGTTTACATTGGTGTCAACTGGGAAACTCAATTTAACATTCAAATACTACTCGACTATCTTGTCGATTATCTTGTCTGGATGTAAGAAATGAACGAACGGATTATGACAGAGTTCGTGGCGTACTTGCCAATACCATCTTGACCAAGTAGGCCAATAATCGTTCTTTGGATGAGCAATGAAATTTTGATTCAGGTATAGATGGTTTACTAGCTCTCCAATCTGTATGTAATCCAATAATACTACAATAATACACCTGTCGTCGACATTCCAACTTGATTTTCCACTGGTTAATAACGGGAGCATCTATATTTTGGATGAATATCATTAGTACGGATTTCTGCAACAACCATAAAGGTACTAACCAGCTTCCAAATCGTTGATGAGGGCTAATAGCTCGTCTTTCTTGATGCGAACAGCGATTTGTGCATCAAACGAATCGAATATGCGATTGCCATGAGCATCCTTCTTAGTATCATCATAGTAATCCTAATCGTTAGGCATCACTAATAAGCTGTCCTCGATGATAAGGCCTGATGAACGCACTCAGATGGGAGAATTAGCAAGTGTAGGTAGTCATACCGCAGTTGACACATTGTTCACATCTACACACATTGTTCACATCGTCAGCAACTGTCACGACTTCCGTTGCGTTGCCAAACGAGACAATAAATCCGTTGCCATTGCGCGGTTTAGACACAACGGTAAACTGGTTTTGTAGTAGCAAATTGTTTTGATCCTCTTCCATGCTCGTCATTCAGGTCAATTTACTAGTTCGTTGAAACAATATTTCCTCAAAGCTTCAGCGTCAATTTGACACTGTCAAACCGCAGTATACACAGTATAAACTCAAGCAACAAATATTTCTATTTTGTTTTCAAAGATATACCAGAGCGAACACTGATGGGATCACAGTAAGGGAATCCTGCTGTAAACTGGACGGGATCGCCTTTTAAACTGGTAGATCTATCTGATGAAGCTCAACCCAACGCAGCACAGAGGGCCAAACCGATATATTTGAGGCGTAATATCCATAAACTAGGGAATTCTGTATTTTTACTGCTCTGACACAATTGTTTTAGCGGTCACTGAGAAAGCAAACCGTTGGCCGTTGCATTCTTGAGGTCTCCGTTGCCATACCATTGCCAATAAGAAATTCAGGACCCCGTTGCGTTCAGACGCGTCCGTTATCGTTGCCGTTCAGTTCTCATGGGCCAACGGAATGCAACGCCTAAAGTGAACCAAAGGGGATATGTATAGGCAGTAGTAATTTTCAAGTAATCAAGCAAGAGCAAAAAACTTGAAGAACAAACATGAGCGAGCTACGATTCGACAATAAGGTTATTGTGGTCACGGGCGCTGGTGGAGGTAAGTGCTTCTCTTTCCTTTACGAGTCTCGCTGAAGCGAGAAATAGTCAGAAATGCATTTGAGTTTTTCCCTTCCTTTGACAAAGGCGGGCGGTAGTTCTTCCATGGATTCCTCGCCCTTCTTAAATTCATCATTTTGCTGGCATCTTGCTATGTGTTCTTCCCTTGTTGTCGCTTGACATTCACCTGCATTCAAAACATTTCAGTAGTCTTGAATTTCACGTGTTGTTTCTGACTTTAAATTTTTACTTTAGGACTTGGAAAGGTACTTGAGTTCATTCGTAATTCATGAAATTGCAATATTGTTTCGCAACGGCCCAAGACGGTGTTTCGATGTTCAATCCACCTTGAACTTCGTGACACGTCGTTGTATTTCTCGAGCCTCCACATCATCCTGACTCGGTGTCCATCTAACCTCTATTTTAACTTCAATTTAGGCATATGCTTTATTCTTTGCTTCTCGTGGTGCCAAAGTTGTTGTAAGTTTTGTATTCGTGTATGCAAAGTGACACATCTTCAAAAATATTAACGTCACATTTCCATTTACAGGTCAACGACTTGGGTGGATCTGTATCTGGAGATGGTGGAGCTGTATCTCATCGAGCTGCTGACGTAGTTGTCAATGAAATCGTTGCCAACAAGGGCGTTGCAGGTAAAAAAATCTGTTAAATTCAGTTGGACTTTTATCATTTGAATTTCTAATGCGTCCATATTCCTGCAGTCGCCAACTATGATTCTGTCGAAGATGGAGACAAGATTATTGAAACCGGTAAGATTTCGTATTCGAAAGTCATTGCATTTTGTAAAACACGTTTTCTAACTTGATGATTTTTATCAGCCATCAAGGCTTATGGACGTGTCGATATTCTGATTAACAATGCTGGTATTTTACGCGATAAAACGCTTGCTCGCATGACTGATCAAGATTTTGACCTGGTGCAACGGTAAGCATAAAAGTTGACATATTGAAAGGGCTGACAACATCTCAGAATCTAATTTATATTCCCTTCTTAGAGTGCATGTTCGCGGAGCATACAAATGTGCCAAAGCTGCTTGGCCTCATATGCAAAAGCAAAACTATGGTCGTATTGTCAATACTGCATCAGCTGCTGGCATCTATGGCAACTTTGGCCAGGTAATAGTATGCAGCGCTGCCTTGATCCTTTGTTTGTTTACATTTGCTCTTGTTAGGCCAACTACTCAGCTGCCAAGTACGCTCTTCACGGCTTTACTCTGACCTTGGCTCGTGAAGGGGAAAAAAAGTATGTACGGTATCCGTATATCTGTATGATGGGGTTCCTCGTTATCAACCACTCGCTCTTTAATAAGGAACATACACTGCAACTCGATTGCTCCAGTTGCCGCCTCAAGGATGACTGAATCAGTCATGCCAAAAGAAATGTTTGACAACCTCAAGCCAGACTATGTGAGTCTCGTCGCTCTTGCAATTTCTGGAACCTGTCTATCAACTCGGTTAACTCACACAAATCAATAAAAATCAATTTTACTTCCCAGATCGTTCCGTTGGTCGCATACCTAGTTCACGACTCGTGTGAAGCAAATGGCGGTCTCTTTGAATGTGGAGCAGGATTCGTCGGAAAGCTGCGATGGGAACGCTCAAAGGGCGCTCACTTCAAGACTGATCCAACATTCACTCCAGCTGCAGTCCAAGCCAAATGGAAGGAAGTCACAGCCTTCGATGGTGCTGAACATCCAGTTAATCTTGGTGACAGTGATTGGCTTGCTCATCTTCAGACTGCTTCCACATCACCACCTTTTACTGGAAATCCTGGTGCCTTGAGATATGATGGCAAGGTCGCTGTGGTTACTGGTGCTGGAGCTGGTCTTGGTCGTCAATATGCTTTGATGTTTGCTCGTCTGGGTGCTGCTGTCGTCGTCAATGATGTGAGGGTGGCTATGTACTTTTACTGGTTGTATTGGTTCTTATGTTCGTTTATCTTTTTCGGCCGTCTAGCTTGGTGGCTCTTTCAAAGGAGACGGAGGTGATGCACGAGCTGCTGACACTGTTGTAAATGAGATTTTGCAACTTGGAGGGAAAGCTGTTGCAAATTACAACAGTGTGGAAGATGGAGATAAAGTCATCGAGACAGGTACGGTAACAGATTGCTAAATAATCTTCAGTTTCAGTTTCGGTACTGACTCAATCATTACCAAAATAGCTATGAAAGCATTTGGCCGAGTTGACATGTAAGCTCCAAACTGACATGTAGTTTGGGTTTTCCGTCGGAAAGCTGTTGTTTTTTGGTCAAGCCAAGACTTTGAAGTCTTCCTGCTCATATCACTCTTTCATTCCTTTAGTTTAGTGAACAATGCAGGTACGTAATATTGATTGTCCACCTAGTTTTATATGGTTTGCTGATCCACTGTTTATTGCAGGAATCCTGCGTGATATCTCCTTCCAAAGGATGGCGGACTCAGATTGGGACTTGGTTCACAAGGTCCACTTGAGAGGCACCTACAAGTGTACAAAAGCAGCTTTCGATGTGATGATGAAGCAGAAATACGGCCGGTATGATTCACGAGCTTGACTCTCGTTTGTTCATATGAAATTGCGTCCTCAAATGATCTCTCCTGTTAGAATCATCAACACAACATCTGCCGTTGGGCTTTATGGTGAGACACCCCATCTTGAATTTAGTCATCACATTCACTTTTCTCACTCAATGTCCTTTTTCGTTAGGAAACTTTGGTCAAGTATGTCTGGCAAACACCGTTCCCTCTTTCGATGAAGGGCGCTAATCACGTTTTATAGGCCAACTACTCAGCTGCCAAGCTGGGAATTCTAGGTTTGAGCAACACTGTCGCTATCGAAGGAAAGAAATACAACATTACTTGCAACACTGTCGGTAAGTTGTTTACGTTTCAAGACTTTTGCATTTTGTTGTAAACTAAACGCTTGCTATTCAAGGTCCAAATGCTGGCACAAGAATGACGGCCACCGTGATGCCTCCGGAGATGGTGGAAGCATTGAAACCAGAGTAAGTAATTTCTAGGTGAAAAAGCAGGGGTTTTTCGGTTTAACATTGTGTAATTAGTTACGTTGCTCCATTGACTGGTTTCCTTGCCCATGAATCTTGCACTGAAACTGGTTCATTGTTCGAGGTATGTGCGATCTACATTCCACCGCTTTTTGGTTGCTAACCTTGATTACACCAGGTTGGCTGTGGTTGGATCGCCAAGCTACGTCTTCAATCGACTGGTGGTGTAGGCTTCCCACACTCTCGCACACTATTGCCAGAACATATTGCTGCCAAATTTGCAGAAATTTGCAACTTTGACGATGGACGAGCAACTTACCCAGCAACTATTGGAGAATCAATTGCACGTATTATAGCCAACACGACAAACCAAGGATCTGATGCTTCTAAAGCTGCGCCAGCTGCAAAGAAAGCTGGTAAAGGTGGTTTGAAACCTGGTGACGTTAACGTCGAAGCTGCCAAGAAGATGGTGTTTGAGAAGGACGTCTTTACGTATACAGAGCGAGATGTCATATTGTGAGTCACCATGAGTTTCGTTTTCCTTTTCTTCCCGTCAAATACTCACCATTGTTTTGTTTGTGGATAATAAAATAGATATGCTCTAGGTGTTGGTGCTAAACGATATGATCTCAACTTTGTATATGAGAATTCTGAAAACTTCTCGGCCTTACCCACCTTTGGTGTGATGCCTGCCTTCTTCAGTGTGACGAAGAGCGTCAAGTTCGGCGACTTCTTACCAAACTTCAATCCTGTGAGTACCTGTACGTGTTTGATACATCATCAATAAGGCCTCATTGCGGCTGGAAGCCAACCTAACATCTCAACCAAATTATATATTTTTCAGATGATGCTGCTTCACGGTGAACAGTACATCGTCATCAAACGACCATTCCCAACTTCAGGAACTTTGAGTTCTACATGTCGTATCATTGACATCCAAGACAAGTCTTCTGGAGCCGCTGTTGTTGTAGGCACGACAACCGTAGATGAATCTGGAAATGTCGTCGCCGAGAACGAAATGACTACCTTCATTCGTGGTCTTGGTGGATTTGGTAGTGGTGCTCAACAAGCTTCTGAACGAGGCGAGGCTACTGCTGCTAACAATCCACCAAAGCGACCTGCTGATGCAGTTGTCCGTGACAAGACTACTGAAGAGCAGGCTGTCTTGTACCGATTGAGTGGTGACTACAACCCTGTGTGTATTTTATTGTGCCATTTTCCATTTTTTATCTCAGGTGCTAACCATTTACTGCCTTTTGATAGCTCCATGTTGATCCATCAATGGCCAAGATGGGCGGCTTCGATGTACCCATTTTACATGGACTTTGCACTTTGGGCTTTGCTGGTCGTCACATTCTTCAAAAGTATTGTGACAGTGATCCAAAGAAATTCAAGGCAATGAAAGTCAGGTTTGCTGGACCAGTCTTTCCTGGAGAAACTGTTGAAACTTCAATGTGGAAGGAAGGTTCAAAAGTCATATTCCAAGTGAAGGTTGTAGAGAGGGATGTTATTGTTATTTCGAATGCTGCTGTCGAACTTGCAGGTAAGCTTGAAGTTTGAGTGTAGGGGAAAAAGACCGCTTTCGGTGCAGCACGAAATGACACATATTTGGGATCTCAACGTTTGGTCCTTATTTCTTTAGGTTCAGGTGCTTCTGCCACCGCTTCCGCTCCAGCAACTGCATCTGCACCATTTGGATCCAAAGTCTCTGTCGCTGGATTCGCTGCCTCAGCCTTATTTGAACGAATTGAATCTGGAATGGGTGCTATGCCCTCTGCTGAACGCAAAAAAATTGTCGACAAGACGAAAGCCATCTTCCAATTCGATTTGACTAACTCGGCTAAAAAGACAGCAAGTTGGTTTGTTGACTTGAAGAATGGAGACGGTGCCGTTGGCGCAGGTGCTGCTCCTGGAAAGGCTGATTGTATCATCATATTGTCGGATGACGATTTGGTCAATCTTGCTGTAAGCATGGAGAAGAACTGCGTAACCTAATATTTTTGGGGTTGTCAAACTAATTTGTTCTCTGCCTTTCTCATAAGTCTGGAAAGGGCAATGCACAGACAATGTTCATGTCTGGAAAGATTAAGGTGAGTCCCATCTATAAGGTGTTTTGTAGTCTCTACTTCACTCGTTTTCTTCGAATATTTAACTAATGGATCCTTTATCGATTCTAGCTTAAAGGCAATATGGCTTTGGCAACCAAACTTCAAACAGTCTTCCAAGCGTTCCCTGCTCCATCATCTGTTCCTGCCAAGGCTGCTGCTACCTCTGCTCCAAAATTATCCGTACCAGGATATGAATCATCGGCCATTATTGAAGCGGTAGCTGCCGGTATTACTGCAATGTCTGAAGCGGATCGAAAGAAACAGGTTACCAGCGTCAAGGCCGTCTTCCAATTCGATATTACCAATGATGCCAAGAAGATGTCATCGTGGTTTATTGACTTGAAGGTATTGACGATAATTGTCTTTGGATAATTTTTTTGGTCTTGACTCAAGGTCTTGTTTCAATTGATTTAGAATGGAACTGGAAGCGTTGGAACTGGCGCTGCACCTACCAAGGCTGATGTTGTGATTTCAATCGCTGACAAGGACTTTGTTGCTCTTGCTGGTAAGCGAATTTCAATGCGACTTTTCTGATTGATTGTTAATTTTTTTGCTGGAAAAGGTGGCAAAGCTGATGCTCAGAAATTGTTCATGGGAGGAAAGGTATGATTTTCACTACCAAAGTTTCCAAGTTTTCATTGCCAGTGTCAAAGTTGTTATCCCCTACTGACTTTGCTATACCTTTATCTAACAATCTCTCTTCTGAAGATTAAATTGAAAGGCAATATGATGCTCGCAACGTACGAGATTTTCGAAAGCCTTCGCGATACTGCTGTGATATAAATCTAATTTGCCTTTTTTCCAATAGCAAACTGCAAACAGTGCTTGCTGCTGCACGTCCTAAAGGAAAGATGTGATAACGGAGGTGTATTGAGTAGTTCTCGGTATTTTCTGTCATTGTTTTGTGTGCAGCTGATGTTGGGTTTCCCCAAATATAATATACAAGCATTAGAAAATCAAAACTCTTCGCGTTAAAACATGTTCTTCGACATCAAAAATTCGAATTCAACATTTTTTTCAAGAGAAACAAGTTCGTAACAGAACAATAGATTTTTTTAGAGTTTGGAGTCAGTTGCTGCAGCAGCGTTCCCTCGAGGAAGTCGTTTGGCCACTTTTCGTAGTTCGTCAGGGAAGTTGGTGGAAGCCATTGCTGCAGAGTCCATTGAGCGCTCAGGGTACTAGATATTGGAGATTTTTAGCATCCAAAAGAAAAAAACAATGGGACATGTTTTATTTTGCAACTTACAGCAAAACCACTCTCGAAAGATCGAATTTGCGGGTACTTGGCCTGGATTTCTTCAATGCTGGCTACCTTGCCGAAGGGATGGAAGTATCCTATTACGAAGCAAAATCTTAGATACATCTTCGTGCTTCCCGCCTAGTGAGGGATCTGTGTTGATTTACCTGCACTTCGTTGCCATCTGACCTTGGCAGCCCAACCGGTACTGGATTCAAAGACATTGTTGGTCTCACGGCAGATTTCTGAGCAGAGGTATACGACGAGTGGTGCAACGTATCTACGGTGAGGTTACTTGTTAGGACAAACGAAAGCTGATATTGGATAACGAAAGCTGATATCGGATTCCAGTGTTTGTAAATACTCCGGCTTCAATGCTTCAACCATTTCCGGTGGCATGACGGTGGCACTAGCGAAAAAAAACCCTTCAGCGCTTAAAAAATGGAAGGTTTCGAACTAACGGCTCACGTTAGTCGAGTTCCTGCACCGGGACCAATGACGTTTACGTTAATGTTGTCCTTCATTCCTTCAATAGCTAATGTGCTGGATAGACCAACAGTACCAAGCTTGGCACAAGAGTAGTTGGTCTGAGGTGATTTGTTAGCAACAGGTAGAAATTTGTTCAAATTTGATCTTGTCCTGACATACTTGACCAAAGTTTCCTAACAAAACAAGAAGAGTCAAAAACCTGAGTGACAAAAATGGCTTCCAATACCTCACCATAGAGACCGACTGAAGAAGTAGTGTTTACGATTCTCTACAGACGTTTCAGAATGTAAGCACAAATCTGCCCGAAGTTTTACATCCAAAGCCAAATTTCGCATACTCCGTATTTTTGTTTGCGCATGTGCTCCCATGCTGCCTTGGATGTGCGGTAGGTTCCCTTCAAGTGTACCTAATGCGATCATTGAAAATGTTAGGGATTCAGTGTTTGTGAACAATTGACAGCCATGGTTTGGCAACAGTCAGATATTGATGACGCACACGTTGAATGATATCGAAATCATCGTCTGTCATTCTGGCAAACGATTTGTCCCTGTTTCCCGCATAAAATGTTAGTGTTGAGCATCATAAGTCTGAGAGTGGTAAATCCTGTGGATTGACGACGGTATTAAGACTGAAGCAACTACATACCTCAAAATACCAGCATTGTTGATCCTACGACAATGAAGATGTTAGGTTGAACACATCAGCACTTTTTTTGGGAGGCAAAAAATATTGATAACTTACAAGATATCAATTTTGCCGAAAGCCTTGATTGCAGTGTCAATGATTTTCTCGCCTTGTTCTACGTTGTCGTAGTTGGCTACGGCGATACCACCAGCAGCAACGATTTCTTCGACAACCTATTGTGCATCATATGGTTAGTCTCAATACTAGTATTTTAGGGACATGGCTGGATTCAAGAGTTATCTGGATATTTCTTACCTTGTCAGCGCTAGATTTAGAGGATCCAACTCCGTTGAAGGCACCTAAAATCATAACACAAGCAAGATGGGTCATTGTCGTTTTCCCCCTTTTGTGGGGATGAACTTCGTTTTAATCAAATTACCTCCAAGATCGTTGACGACAACTTTAGCTCCCAAGCTAGCAAGGAGCATAGCGCTAAAAGTACAGCAGTTAATTTGAATGTTGTTTGGACGCATTTGCGTGTTTCTTCATAAACTCACTAAGCACGACCAAGACCAGCACCAGCACCTTTAGAATGAAAGCATTGGTACAATTAGTAAGTTTTGTAGCATTCGGAGACATTAAAGACCAACGACCATAAAAATTTAGAGGGAAATGAAAAAAATACAGCGAGGCGCATACCAGTTACGACAGCAACTCGATCATCGAATCGGATAGCGGTTCCCTGTGGGTTCTTGGGTAGAGCCATAGATTGTTTGATTCTGTCCATGCTGGAGACACCAGAGTTCATGTTGGGGTACTCGTGTTGACTAAAGTCAACGATTTCTCCAAAACGAGCTCGAACTGCTGCGGGAGTGTAACTTTCGTCCAAACGGAATACAGCACCCTTGGATCGTTCAAATCTGTATTCGGTAAACCTACAACGACGAAAATCGTAAACCGATTTTCTTGTGATCAGCAAACACGAATGCTTACCAGTTGGCATTGGCTTCGAATAATAGACCAGTGTCTGGGAAGCTCTCGTGACACATGTATCCGACGAGGGATGCGACATAGTCTGGTTTCATTGCCTCGACACGCTCAGGGCTCGAAACGGTGGCGGTCAATCTGGAGCCAGCAGCTGGGGCCAAAGTATTACATTTGATATTGTATTTGACGCCCTCCTTGCATAGACTGAGAGTGAAGCCGTGCAACGCAAGCTTGGCAGCTGCGTAGTTCTATGTGGAAAATCATCGTCAACAATGCATAGGGCTGACGGCAGCGACTTTCTGATCTCATGTTCTAAATAACTCACTGCCTGACCAAAGTTTCCGTAGACTGATAAATATGATGGTGAGAACTCTTGTTTTATACAAACACAAAATCCAACGAATCTCGTTCAACTTACTTCCACTGGTCGAACTGGTGTTGATAATACGACCATAGTTTTGCTTTTGCATGTGTGGCCATGCAGCCTTGGCACATCGGTATGATCCATAGACGTGGACTTGGTGAATCAAGTCCCAATCTTCGTCACTCATTCTTCCGAAAGACTTGTCTCGTAAAATACCAGCATTGTTGACTGAGTTACACGTACAGTTAGTGTCGGTTTAAGAACCATCAAAGTTCATGGACGGGTAACCTACCTAGAATATCAACTCGTCCGAAAGCCTTGATGGCCGCATCGATGATCTTTTCACCCTCTGTAACCGAATCGTAGGATGCTACAGCTGTTCCACCGGCAGCACGGATTTCGTCGACGACCTTGTCCGCTGCGTTTTTTGATGCACCTTGTCCAAAAGCAGAACCGCCTGAGAGAATGTGGAAGTAATGAGTAAAATTGATTTCAGGCCCAGAATTTTCCGCTTGATCATCTAAATCACATCATCACATCATATCAACTAAATTACATCATCTATACTTACCTAAATCATTAACTACGACCTTGGCACCTTGTTGACGCAAACGTGTTAAATCAGCTTGTATCATTCAAAGACGATACCAGTGGCCAGACAACAGACCTCGGCTCGCAAACAGCAATGCATAGGCACGACCTGGAGATGTATCGGTTAGTAACCAGCAAATGGTGAACAACCCACGAAATCCAAACTCAAGACAAATCAATTTCTGTCAAAGAAAGCGATTGGAAAAAGAGCTTACCGAGCCCATTTCCAGCTCCAGTGATGACAGCGACCTTGTTATCGACTTTATCATTGAAAAGTTCAGTGTGTTAGTTCGCCAGTTTACGCTTTGCGAGTTTTTTAACGCTGTTAGGTGCAACATCAATCCTCTTACATCGTAATGACATGTTTCTACGGATTTAGAGATTGGAATTGAAGAGAATAACAGATCTTAAAGCTTGCCTTTGAATAGCTTGCTTGCAATACTTTCGTGGGATGGAAAGTGTGTTTCGATGTTGTACAAGTCGTCGTGAGGTGAGGTCACAAACGCCAGCACCAAAGGGTTTCGGCCGTGTCGTGGTTATAAGATTCGCGTTGAATGAATGATAACGAGGTTTTGCAGGCATGAGCATGACCTCTTTGGCTCAAAGGTTTCTCGTAAGAAGGCTTCACGCGACGAGACGAATGAAACCAAGGCAATTTCCAAACTCAAGTACTATGCAACTAGTGATCTATTGTACCCTCTTTACGTGTCCATACAGCTGTTTCTACTGCACGTGCAACAATATCTTCGCACTGCTACGTTTGGCAGCTGACACCCTTATAGTATCTGGATCAACCCCAATGAGCTTACAGGTCTCAACAAACCTCTGCAAATCCGTCCTCCTCAAATATTTAAGCATCTTTTCACGTTTACTAACCCATGCTTGCAATGCTCTCTTGGTACCGATATCTTTCTTACATTTTTCTAAATGATCCTGCATGGCATGTATACGTACAGTAGCGATAGCAGCCTGGACATCCGAGCTCCCCGAGTCACCAACCCGTTTACCAAACATTTCCATACATCGCCGGATATTAAATTTTCGGATTCCTTGAGCGTCCTGGTTTTCGAGTGCGATTAAACGACGTACTATTTCGGCACGTTCGTCAACGTTGGGTCGTGTTACGTCCAGGGGTTGTGTTACTAGTTCTTTGGTAGCTAGGGGTGTGTCGTTTAAGAGTAGAGATACGTCTTGTGGTGTTAGATTATATGCATAGAATGGTGGTGCGAGAGTTGACACTTGGGGTATAGGAGTGCCTTCTGCTGGTGCTAGATGTGTTGCTGATGGTGGTAATGGAGCTTCAAGCGTTGCTTTGGGTATGACTTGGGATGGAAGTTCCAGGCGACCTGTTGATGTCACCTGTTCTATTACTTTGCGGGCTCTCTGCCTAATACCAGTATCTGCCACTGGCGTACTACTATTATTACTGTCTGCTGATGCGTCACTACCGTCCGATGATGGCAAACCTGCATCTTTTTTCTGCTGCAATCTACTTCTATACAGAGTCAAACTGTCCCACGGTTTACCAGGTATAATCTCCTGTGCAGGCGGCTGGGTATTAGTAGCCCAAAATGGTAATATAAGCTTTTCAGGTGCTGGCGGTGGTGGCGCTAGTGGATTCCTTATTTTAACATTGGGTCCCAATATCATGCGCAACTTTTCTTGACGAGCTATTATTTTCTGACGGGCCCGTTTTGAGAACGACACTTGTAGTGGTGGATAACGGGAATTCGATGCTTGGGAGGTATGGAAGAGATGTGATGGTTGTCCTTGCTGTATTAGTTGGTTTTTTAATATTGGTGCATACAAGCTCCCTGTGGCTGCTAGAGGAGTCGTTCTATAAGTAGATATTGTTGATGCATGGCTTGCTATCGGCATGCCTCGTCTCAGGGACGCACACTTAATCAAAGTGCTCGTCATCCTCTGTGCTGTAGTTTGATGAGTATAAAAAAATAGACTGTGCGGTCACATTACAATAGGATTCCCGTTGATTGACAGGGCTGAATAGTTCATTTATATGCTATTCCGTTTGAAATATCCTGGCAGATTTCGCCTCACTGGTCTGAAAATTGTTGACGCGTCAAGTATTGGGCCAATTTTCAACTTTAACAGAACTTGACACCAGGAAGGCTTACGGACGCGTCACCACGCTTCAAATATTGAATTGAAGATTGAAGAATTGAAGCAGAAATTCCTCTTTGACAAAATACGATGCGCCTGTCGACCACGCATTCATAGTGTGTGACATTGTAAACAAATTCAAATCTGTCAAGTTCCAATGCAAGCCTAGTTAGTACTGTAGCAACTCATATTTTTGTATCGCTTGTGACAAGCTGTGCTAAGCGTTTCGATTTGTTTTAATAGAACACCGTTCAACATCAACGAACGAAACCCTTTGCAACAAGCAAAGCTTTTTGAAATCGAACAGGATGCCTGCCAATACCGACGTGATTTTGGTTGCCAGACCTGTTGGCATGCCAGACATCAAGAAGATCTTTCAAGTTAGGAAAGGCCAGACTATGCCAAAGGTATGCAACAACTGCATCACATATCGAAACACTCACTTTTAAACTTCCACTGTTCAACTCGAAACTATGTTGCTGATTCACGTTCTCTAGGTTGAAGATGGACAAGTTCTGCTTCGAACGTTGCAATTGTCTCTTGATCCAGGTATGTGGTGTGATGTTTCTGTAGTGTTACCGTCGTGGTATCTTACTAATCCAATCTCTCTCGGAAGCCATGAGAGGCTGGATCCGAGATGACCAACAAAGCTACGTCGCTCCGGTACCTTTGCAAGGTGTCATGAGAGGCGACACTGTCTGTGTTGTCGAAGAATCAAAACATAAAAACTTCAAGAAGGGGGACATCATCCATTTTGGCGTGGGATGGACTGAGTACGCCATTGTCAGTGGAGATGCTCTGAGAGGAAGTTTCGGTGACCTTTTGATACCGTCACCAATTCCAAAGGGAATCCAAGTTTCCGACTATATCAGTATTCTCGGATTGACTGGTTTGACGGCGATGGCAGGTGTATTTGATGTAGGAAAAGCTGCGACACCTGGTCTATTGACGAGCAAGTCGACGTGTGTGGTTTCTGGTGCTGCTGGAGCTACTGGCAAGTGTCAATCGTTGTGGTGTTTTAAGTCGTTCTATCTAATCGTCTCTTCTTATTCAGGAATGGTCGCTGCTCAACTCTACAAGCATATCTTGGGATGCAGAGTTGTTGGAATCTGCTCCAGCGACAAGTTGGACTTCCTTCTCAAAGAATTGAAGCTTGATGCGGCAGTAGACTACAAGAGTCCAAATTTCGCTGAGGAATTGAAAGCCGCTTGTCCCAACGGAGTTGACGAGTACTTTGACGTGCGTTTGTATCTATTTACATGAGAAATTGCTGACGAACAGAGGTGAAAACGGTCGAAAGATGCTGAATCAAACCTGGTCTATCATAGAACGTGGAGGGAATCGTAACAGAAGCCGTGTTTGAGAACATGGCCAAGTACTGTAGAGTTGTGTCCTGCGGCGGAATAAGCAACTATAATGACCCTTCAAACGTTACTGGTCCAAGGAACTACCGATTGATTAGAACAAAGAATGCAGTAAGTTCAGCTATCAAAAGTTGGTATAATTTCTTTCACTTCATTCAACACACAATTTGTTTGCTTAATAGACCATATGTGGGTTCATCGTCACAAACTATGCTCAGAAATTCAAAGAGTATCAGGCCAACCTGATAAAGTGGGTTCAAGAAGGAAAGCTCATAAACAAGACCACCGTTGTAAAAGGTCTTGAACACGCACCAGAAGCATTTCTGATGTTATTTGAAGGTAAAAACATGGGAAAACTTTTTGTTGAAGTTAGCAAGCTATGATCAGTCAATATAAACAGTTTAAAGACGCGTCATGAACACGTTTTTCGGTGTTCGTTCGATGTCAAAACTTTTTCAAATCTAATTGACCGTAATGGAGTCAAGAACTTTGGTGTGCGTGCCCAGCAAACTACAAGTTTCACGATCAAGGTGTTCGACTTAGGAGAGAGTGCATAGAGGAATATTCGTATTACAAGTCTCTTCCTTTGAGACCTGAACAAACATGTCGTGGCTATTCAAACAAAGACATTCAACCGCTAGCTCTCCAACCCCTTCGCCACAAAAATCTCAACCTTCTCAACCCAGTCAACCTCCTCAACCGAGTGCTGCTCCGAATAAGATAGCCGTTGCTTCTGCTATACCAGGTAACTTGATTTTCCCTTATCAATGTTTGGTTTGGTTTTCTTCGCTCGTAGTACGTAGTAACAATGTTGTGAAATCATTTGACAATTGTTTGTTACTTGTTACTGACGCAAATGTGGAAAATAGGGAGCTCAGGGAACGGAAACCAAAGAAATAACTATTATAAGCAGCCATCGCCATCAAATAAACCGTTCGCTTCACCTCCTGCATCACTATCACCTCAGCAATCCTTAGGTGTGCCCGAAATCAACGCTCCGTTACCATCGATACAGCCATCTTCTATAGCATCTCAGCAGGCACATTTACCATCTCAACAGTCATCTGTGCCCGATTACGGCGTAAAACTAGGTATTCCACAGACCTCGATTCCAGTTGGCGCTCTATCACAACCATCGTTCAGTCCATCACCATATATATCAGCCTTGCCATCGCCAGTCATGTCACCTCGAGACGGCTTCGCCGCCATGCCTTCTGCAGATCCATCTCCAGATACCGCAACGCAAGGGCAGCAACATGATCTAAATCCTGAACATTTACGAGACAAGAATAAATATAAACCAACACCGTCTGCCGACCCAGTGAAGGTCGTTGCTCCACCAACACCACCAACTATACCAGTAGCAACGTCGCCTCCAGGTGCAACAGTCGTACCGTCTCCAGTAGTAGAACCTAGCCCAGATCCTTCAGTTGGTATAAAAAATCTCGCATCGCCAATCGCTGAACCTCCTGCTGCTGCCGATGCAATGCCACCAATGATAACTGGGCCTGCGTTCTTAGCGGCCGCAACTAGGACTCGCCTCGTATCAGCGACTGGAGGTCCCTATGTGGCTTCGCTGCCTCAAAACGCAGCTAGTGATAACAGCAACTCGAAAACAGTTTTAGGTCTCTCCACAACCAATGTGGTTCTTTTAGGTCTAGGTGCTGCAGTTCTCTCAGTGCTGATCCTTCTCGTGGTAGTATGGCAACGTAGCAAAGTAGTTAAACGCAACAGTATATTCCCAGTCTACTTGGCCAAGGATACAAAACCCCAGCCACGACCATCGGCAATGTCTCTAAAACCACCAGCAAGGTCTCGCTTTACCCTTCCGTTTATAACAAACCGCAGTAAGGAATCACCCGCTGTGGCGATTGTACGAGACTCTCCGAGGCCGGGACGCCAGGCGGATTCAGTGTTGCGGAAGACCTTCGCAACAGATGATCTGCCTGTAAATGAAGGCCTGCTGCCTTTCGATGAGGAAAGCGGGGGTGAGACAACGTACCAAGTATATGCCCAAGATAGCATCAGAGCTCGTGGTATAGTAAACGACAAAAGTGTCAAGTCGGACAATCAACCACAACCGGAGGTATCGGAACCTGGCGAGACCCAAGATCCTGAAAAGCCATCAAGCTGGTGGCATCACGTCCGTGGTGCTCATCAGTCGCAGTCCACGAACTCTTCTCTATCGCAATACTTTGTGGGTGTCCCGTCTGTCTTGTCTTCACAGTCTGATGGGAGGTTGACACGCAAGTTTGGAGTCGCAGCAAGGTCCTCTGCTAGTGTGCCTTCGTCTGATCGTCAACACAGAGCTAGTGGGAGAACGACACGAACTGTGTCTTCTCTCACTAGCAAGACAGGCTCTTCAAGAATTAGTGGAGTGAGTGAAGCTTCGACATCTGAATCTCTCAGTCGATATTTATAAGTCCTTGTATAAATGTTTCAGTCTTCGTGACTTGCACCAACATAAAGATTGCTCATAACCGTAGATCAGAACTTCTCGCGATCAGCGATGTGTGAAATCGAAAGACACGAATGTCATGTCGCGAGATCTCCTTTTCTGTTCCTGTCAGCCTGTCAATCAACCTCGCTTGCTTTGTCACCCGTAGTAACTGCCACAAAAGCAAACCACCAGCCTACCTGAAGAGTAGTTCAAGAACTAGGAAAGGGCAGACTGCCAGCGATTTCATCGTTATGAAAGTAAGTATCCCTCCGCTCAACATCCAGTTTTGCCTCTTGCGGAACAGTTAAACCTTGTGCAGTTTTTCATGTGCCAGCCAACACACACAGTTAGTCTCAAAATGTCGCAACTGATTTTTACTCCACCTATAGTGAATTCTGCCAATGTATTTCGAGAGTTCTTCTCGTATGATAAATCCATATTGGCCTCATCCGTATCGGCTTCTGTATCCTCATCAAAATCAGCACTTGTTGGCCAACAGCAGCACTCCCATATCACGAATGCGAGGTTCCCACCACATCTTCAGCCTGGAAGAGTTCCTGCTCGAATGCAAAGTCATGCTCCAGAATTGGAACTGAAGCAGCTACGACGGGTCACTCGCACCAAACTCAACAATCCGCAAGTATCGTCACTCCGAGTGCTGATCTTGAACCGTAATCTAGCTACATCTCTCGCATCTGATGGAAGGCCGCCGAGTCTGCTACGTGGTAGAAGAGAAGACGAAGCACTAGGACTGGCTATGAAGTATAAACCTGGTGCTCGACGAAGACATCGTGAGGCAGTAGAAAGAATCTGTGGAGTGCCAAAGAGTCCAGTGAAACCTAGTCATGATAATATAGATCTAGAGTCTCAGGATATGGATCTACCTTCTGGACAAACCAATCAAGCTGCATCTCAAAAGATATCGTCAGAGTCACTCGATTCAGGGTATCATTCGGACTCGAAACCTTATGAAGAAGATCTCGAAGATGTAGTAGGTGGAATGCTAGTTGAAGGATCTATACGAACAATACATCCCTCCTCTAGTGCTGCTGCCTCTAAACGCTCTTTGATCCTGACACCTAGCAAATTATCAAACCTGATCGATTTCGATAGTGACTCGGACGACGATAATCATATTACCATAGTAGATGAGAGGAGGAGGAGCCTAAGTAGCAGTACTAGTGGTAGCAGCAACATCATATTTACACCTGAACCACTTGTCTTTTTGCCACCCCCATCAAACATTTCCGCTTCTGATTATCACGGTATAAGGTCGCTGATGCCAACCGCCCCATCAGGACTGGTAAAGGTGAAGCTATCCACCTTATCCATTTCAAAGAAGCAGACTCTATCACCACCTCGAGCCATGCCCGCATATGCAACCAATAGTAGTCAACCTATAAATGGGCAACATCAGCAATTTCAACAGCAACAACAGCATCATCAGCAGCACCACCAGCAACAAAATGGATTTGGGCAGAGGCTAAGGCAAGAATTATCTCGAAAGCCTGGTGAACCTCGTGTTTCCATGCATGACATTCCACGCTCAGCTAGTCCGACCTTAGGAAAGTCAGCAAGTCGATCATCTCTCGCAAGGTCTTTTAGCTCTGGAGCTCTGTCTCTCTTATCGTCATTAGGATCAGCACCATCATCCAATCACGCAGCTGTAAAACAGAACTTTGAGCCATGGGAAAGGCCACTACCACCTATTATGGAGAATCCTGTATTGAATAATATAGTAAGCAGCAGCCCTCTAGCAACATCAGAACGCACCACATCATTACAAAGGCCTCAGACTCCATCGACTGGCAAGATACCCAAGGGAGCTATTAAAGTCGCTCGTCCTGCATCAGCCATTATATCTCCAGTACTGCCTGAAGAATCTGACGCAAGGACCATATCATCTATAGAATCTAGCGAAGGATCTCGATCATCAACAAACTATTCTGAAATCGAACACTCTCTCTTTGATGATGAAGAGGATGAAGTCGACGAGGATGGAACTTCGTATGAGGGTGATTGGGTTGCGCAACATCAAAGGAATTTGCAGGAAGCTTCTCCACCAGCATCACCACTGCTAACACGTGTTGGATCTGTATTGGATCAAGTGCTAGACTCATCATGGGAGTTGGACTTGAACAAGGGTCTCATTGGTGTAGCTGCTGAGAGTGAACCGATGCCAAAGAGTCATGTATTTTGGCGCAAGACATATTCTGCTGGACGTTGAGTATTAGCATTAAAAGAGGACAGTTTCCTGACGTGTAATTATTGGGGGGTTTAAAAAGTGACAATGAACGTAACAATGTATATGTATTTCGAGATTGATAAGTAGTAAAGTAGTAATAAACAAGTAAGATCGTAAACAAACTCGTCGGCTTGGATTTGTCATCGCGATGCTCGATGTGTCTGCGTCCTTCAACTTACAACCAGAGACTCTTGGACAACCAGAGATTCTACTGAAAATGGCGTATGCTGCCACGTTGCAGGACTGTCTAAACGCGCAAGAGAGGCTGAAAGGGATAGCGAATGTGACGCCTGTCCTCACATCGTCTACTCTTTCATCGATTGCCGAGTGTAACTTACTCTTTAAATGTGAAAACTTTCAAAAGGTAGGCATTTGCGAGTTGAATTGGATCAAGAATTATCATATTATAACTAGGATTTGCTTGTAACTAGGTTGGAGCCTTCAAGTTCCGAGGTCTTTACAACGCTGTAGCTCTCATTGGCAATGACATTGGAAACAAAGGTGTGGTGACGCATTCAAGGTATGCACCCTCGAACGAGGCCGTTGACTGATTTAAATAGCTACATCAACACATTTCTAACATATGGATCTTCTAGTGGCAACGCTGCACAAGCTCTAGCTCTCGCAGCCAAAATGAAGGGCATTCCAGCTACGATAGTCATGCCCCGCACTGCCCCAGCAGTTAAAAAGCAGGCTGTCAAAGGATACGGAGCTACTGTAATTGAATGTGAGCCTATACTCAGTGCCAGAGAATCTACCACCGCCGAGGTTCAGAAACGAACGGGAGCGACACTGGTGCATCCATATAACGATGCTGGAGTTATTGCTGGCAATGGGACTCTTGCGCTCGAGTTTATTAAGCAGGCGAAGGATATGGGTGTACCGCTTGATGCTATTGTTGTGCCAATTGGTATGGGGATGTATGTCCTTGCATTTCGAAATCACTGGACTGATGATTATATTGCAATAGGCGGCGGTGGAATGATATCCGGAATATGCATCGCAGCTAAAGGCCTCGACCCCAACCTTCGCATCATTGGCGCAGAACCAAAGGGCGCTGATGACGCATACAGATCCATGCAAGCCGGCCAACTGATTCCACAAACGGCCCCAAACACAATCGCGGACGGTCTCCTAACCTCTCTTGGTAGTCTCACATACCCGATAATCAGAGACCACGTTGACGAGATTATAACCGTGGAAGAAACCGAGATTGTGCAAGCCATGAAACTTGTGTTTGAACGAATGAAGCTTGTGATTGAGCCTTCGGCGGCTGTTGGTGTTGCTGTTGTGCTGTATAGGCCAGAGTTTAGGAGGTTGGGGGTGAAGAATGTGGGGGTTGTGTTGTGTGGCGGGAATTTGGACTTGGATTTGCCGCTGCCGTGGGTTGGCAAGCTGTGAATGTGCGTATTTGTGTGTGTAATTCTATATGACTCTATATGATCTATACTTTTATATACAATTCTAAAATATGTGTCTATATATTATGCTTCCAAAACTTTTGGGACGACCTGCTTCTTTCGATGTCCTGGTTTCTTACCACCAGCTTTCGACTGGTAGCTGATCTTTTGTTGTGGCAGCTGTGCTTCTGTTTCACATCGAGGACAACCACATGTGAAGTGATAGTCCTCTAATAGTTTGGCTCGTCGAGCCGAGACAGGTGCGTTTGTTTCAATGTATGTGATTGTCAGCGGTTCACCTTCTACGATATCTCTATTGGCTGTTACGGTCATAATAGAGCCTCCTTTAACGTCACAGTTCGGATCACACGAGTGCTAACATAGAAAGATTCAGTCAAGCATAAAGGTTTCACCACCATCCCAAAACCTACACTTACATTGAAATACGACAAGTGAGGAGCAATAGCACGCCCATAACAACTTCCATTGTGATTCCATACCCCAAATCCATTCGTCTCGATGCGAGAAACAAGATTCTTGATTTCCGTCTCGTCTACTTTACGTGTCAAGGCCGATGTCTCGACAAACTGTTTTACGAATCTGATTCCCTTCTTGTATGATTGTTCTTCTTCTGTAGCCCAATTGGATGCGTGGGATTCGAGAGCGACGAGTTCGTCGTATGTAGGAAATGGGAGTGGTGTTGTTATAAGAGTTTCGGTTTCTTCAGGCACGTCGAGTTCCTCATTCAAAGAGCTGTCTATGGCGTCTGTATCAGATACTGGCAGTGGTGATAGTTTTGTTTGATCGGCTCCATTGACTTTGGCTGTGTTAACCTCCTCATTCAGCGAGCCATCTGTAATACCTGGATCACATCCCAATACATCCATAGGCCCACTTATAACACTTGTAACATCCTGATCAGGAACTCCATGCTCACAATCCCCTTCACCATCGTCATCCCCTTTTTCTTCCCCCTCCACATCTGCAAACATCAACACCTTCAACACAAGCTTCAGTACCCCATATTCATGTTGATTAATCTTCAACGCAGCCAGTTTCCTCAGTCCAAGACATATCTTTCGATGTCCCGCTAAGCGATCAAGCCTTCGACATTCCAGTGAGCAGTAAAATGTTTTATCACATTTAGAGCATCGTGTTAGCCAGGATCCATGGGCGTTCTGCCATTTGAGACATGTGGTGCAGACTTTCTTCTTGTGAGAGTCGAATATGCCTGTCGCGTAGACTGACGCTGCGATGACAAGATCTCCTTTTGCTATGTTTTGTTTGGCGAAGAACTCTCGGCCTCTGAATTCAGTGTGCTCTAGAGATATCGGGTATTCTTCGAATACTGCTGGCGACAGCATTGCTGCCTATGAGCAGTTCACTGTTTGGAAAGATGTTTCTTGTGTTTTTTAGCTTTTTGCGTGAAAGGTTTGAAAGTAGTAAAATACAACGTGCTTTTTATAGACGATCGGTGTCAACCCACAGACTAAATTTATTTATTTAGAACTTATACGGCATCACTGCCAACTTGGTTATCATCTTCGTTATTGTCGCCGTCCTTTAAATACATGCGAATCATTTTTGTTGCGAATTTCTTAGTGTCCATGTCGACAATCCTAATATTTGAAGAAATTTTCAGTTTCAATGACTTCGTAGTCGCAAGGATGGTAGTACTTACGCGTGGCCGACATTTGGTAGTGTGATGAGTTGACAGTTTGCAACTCGATCTAGAAACAAGTGCGAAGAGTCAGGACTGGGATAGAAGTCCTATGATTTTTGAAAGAACTCACCAGCAATAATGGTTGCATAGTTGTAGTTTATCAACTCATCAGCTGTGCCATGAATCAATAAAAGTGGTGTCTGCATGTCATTCAGCTGTTCAGTAAAATTGAAGTTTCCCAAAGCCTGCGATGATTGGGCAAGCACTACATCCAATGGCCGTCTATATTTGGCCGCATCTTTTACCATAGCTTCTATTTCCTCTTCGTGAGTCTCACACCATGCAGGCGTATACCTAAACATGGCATTCTTTTTGGCAGCAGCGAATTTCTCTTCATCGGTAGCCGATTCAGCTGGTCTCACAATACGGCCATCGTATAATGGCGAGTCCTTGAATGATTCTGATGCCGTACAAAAGGACACGATGCGATGTAGTTTGTGTTTGTCGTTTTGGGGGAAGAGGGCAGCTTGCAATGCGACTGCACCGCCCATGGATATCCTAAAGTCACAAACAATTAGCTGGAAGTTATAAAAGTTTTGTTGCAAAGGTAAGCTACCCCAAGATGTAGTATATTGGCAACTTGAGATGAGCAGCCAGTTCACCGAGATCCTCAGCTAGTCGTCTAATTGTTATTGACGGCAGTAATGTAGAATCAATCTCGGACTCTCCCATTCTGACGGAAAGGTTGGAAAGGTTGTTTGTCAATGACGTATACCAAGGAAATGCTTGCCGAATACATGCCAACCAACCCTCGGTTCTCAACCGCTATGACTTCTCTGTCAGCAGACAAGTCAATTGCAAGGGACTCATGGTCTTCCTTGACTCCCGATAGGCCTGAGACTTTGAGCAATCTATGTTAAAAGTTGAGTTTAGTCAAACGTCGCTTAAGCGACGTTGTTTTGGGAAGGAGAGCTTACGGGATGGCTCCTTCTACTGGGACTCCGTAACGCTTGTAAGCGATCTTGGCGCCGTCGCTGGTCGTGAAATACTCTGTCGTCATTGTTCGCTGTGAACCAATGGAGCAAAATTCGAATTCAGCAGCTACTCAGATGCAACTTGGAGACTTGAAATCTTTGACTATCCGAATCCTAACGTTTTCATAGTTGAATTATTTTGAGCGCATTGAAAATACGTAACGCTATCTAGGAATGCGTGATTTTGATTTATATTGTAGTATTGCCGGCCTTTTCGTTTACGACGACGGTTTATGAGGTTACTTTTCAGCAATAAATTACGATGTGAGTTCAATGCAACTCAAATCTAGTTTAAAGTGGCAGCATCAGTGCGACAAGATCCATGGACACCACGATGAAGACGAGCAACTTCCATCGCTTGACTAGAAATAACAAGGCAAGCATCGATGTCATGATTGAGTTTCTCAACCATGTTTCCTAGACGGTCCACTTGGCGCTGCAGCTCAGACTGCGTCTGAACTGAGCGTGAGACGGATCTAAAGCGAGTGCGAATAGTCAGGATTCATGTTATTAAACCGTCAGAATGCATATTCAAAGCGCGTTAGGCTTGAGATTACTTGATATTGGTGGCCTTCGAGACTCCGTTAAGCTGCTTGTTGACTTCACGAGTGACCATCTCTTGAATGACATGCTTCAACCCGCTAGTCCCATCAACAGCTTGGCTCAATCGGAATTCAGACATCATAAACTCGATATCCCTCATCCTAAGAGCGTTTTCATTTACATCGCGTTCTAATCCATCCCTACAACAACTTTCATGTTAGGTCCAATGTGACGAAATTGTTTGACTAACGAATTCCAACACTCACAATGTATACTCGATAGAGTTAATTCGTCGACCATTAGATGCCAATTCAGCACCAACACGACTAAGCGATTCTAGAGGTGCGAAGTTATTACGGGTTTCTTCCAAGACCGCTAATCTCTCATCGATATCAATGGTTGCAACGTCTAAAACTACTTGTGTAGGAGTGGTGGGGCGTAGTCCACTAAATGGATTGAAGGGATAATTCTCTTCCATATCCTCGTCATCGTCACTGCGGGGTTCCTCCGAGTCAAAGTAGGTGCTTTTGGAAACCGTGGAAATAGGCTGTTCTGGACCGTCCTCTTGCAAAAAAGACCATTCAGATACAACATCTGACTGGCTATCATCAATATTATGTGCGCCAGAGGTTGCCATTTTGTCGGTTACTACAAGCGATTGGGCAAAATTGTGCGAAATGTGTAGCCCCAATATGTCGGAGCTCGAAATTTTCGATATCACATGGCAGGCAAGAACTGAGTAATATTTCGCGTATGCATTGTCATGAGGAGCACCAGAGCTTGGATTGGTCGCGTTCTGGAATTCTCCTTGCTAAGCAAAGACCTTCCGGATGCGGATTTCGGGTCTGGGTCAAAATGGGCCAAATAAATTATGCAAAGTCCAACAAAACTGTCTCCAAAGAACATCGTAGTAAAGCGAGGGTATTATGATAGTTTAAAATCTTTAGAATTCCTCTTAGTTGTGAGATACCAAACCCGATTATTCGAGCCCATGGTCAATTCTGCGGCATCGTCAAGACCAGGAACTGGAAATCCGCAGACACCATCGATACCTGCCCTTCAGCATCAACCATCAGCGCCCCCAGAATTCGATGTGGTCAAAGAAGATGCAGATAACGTCTCGCTGCCTCCAACCTACGAGTCACTACGCTCAAGTGTGATGGTTCCAAATACAACGATGGAATTTTTACAGCCCAACTCTGCACAAGACCAGCATCTCGTCAAGAATTTCCTTCGAAATCCCTCTGTATCACAGTCTCTGGGCATGAGTGCCTCCCAATCGACGAACTTTGGCACATCAACTACGTCGCGGCTGCACTTGAATGGCAGGCCGTGCACGCCTACTGATATGACGAATTATCAACAACAGCCTCCACAGACAATAAACCCATCGCCGAGAGAACGTGCGTCGTCGCTGCTCCGCAGGTTTTCAAGAGTGCACGCTGCAGACGCACCAATACAGAGTGCAGCACTGTTGCCATTGAACCCAGAGTCTCCAGACTCGTACACCTCGACATCGACAGTCGCAGAAAGGCAAGCATGGCCTCTAGATACAAATCCAGCTACATTGCTTGGATCTCCTTCGATTGGGTCTCCGTCAAGGCAGACCGACATCTCGGCCATCAGCCCACAGCAACAGCAACCTATTCTGGGTGTATTTTTGGAGAATAGGGTCAATCCGACTGCATTACGAGAGAAGTTGGCTGTGAATACCAGTCATGGGTGTATAACGTGGAGGGATGAGGATTTGGTGAGTGGAGCCCGATTCAGGACTGGTTTAACCTATGAGACAACACACTGATCCTTTTTTGGTTAGCCATTAAACAAGTTTATACGGTGGGGCTTCATTGTTGGATACGATATTGTTGATACGACTTTCTCAGGGTAAGGTTTCGTCACTGCAAAAAGCATCTGTACTATCCTCTAACCACACCTATTTCACGACATCCAGATACTTCCTCATTAATCTGTTCGATGCAACCTGCGTCAGCACCATGTTTAACGCTGTAGGCAAATCAGGATTGTATCGTGTTTGTGGTAAGTTTCGTCCCATACTCAGTGGTACCAGTCTTTAACCAAACCTACGACATGATATCCAGGTGTTTTGCTCGCAATCGCCTTCGCGATGGGATTACTCCAGCTTATATATCTGTTTGGAAAGGCCTTATGGGGATTCTTCACCAACGGCCTCCCTGTAATGAGGTCTTTGAGAGCTATTGCTGGTTCTCAATGCAGACTCTGTAAGTCTCTCGCAAAAACATCATAATCACGGATTTTCGAACGTCTCGTCAAATCCTAAATTGTTTCTACTTTATTTTAGACTACTCTGAAAAACTCAATCACCACCACCTATCATACATCTTCCCGTTGATCAAGCAAGTATTCTCAGTCCTGTGTCTATGGATAACAACATTCGTCACCGGCACTGGAGCAGTATGGGAAATCGCTCTAAAGACACTGATGAGTGTTATTGGAATATGTTTCCCAGGATCACATATACTCGCCATTCTTTTCTTCCGATATGTGCTGAGATGCAAGAATGGATTTAGTACGTGGAGATCGTTTAGTGTGGTGAAGTGGACCAACTTTGCGCTGATACTGCTGGGTTTCATGTCACCTTTCTGTAAGTAATTGTGCGTTTGTACTAGTTCTTCCCAATCTTTGCTTATATCTCTTTGTAGATGCTGGCTTTTCTGGCGACAGCACCCTATTCAAAAAAGACGCTTACGTAACCCTCGATCGATGGGCCGACATAAGTCATCCAAACGGGACCCTCTACCTCATCACATGCAACCCAGCACTGGGAACCTGTGATTCAGTGTGCACCCAAACCGTCGCTGACTACATGCAAAGCACCCTCGGATGGGTATATAACGGTACATCCCCCACAGACCCAACAGCCTTCCCAGGTGCCTACCCACCATCCCCAAATCCAACAACAAACCTCGCTTGCTTCGGAGCCTACTCCAACTACTCCGTTACGAATGGCCTCAAAAGTTCGTATCGAGTTGGTTTGCCAGCACCACCAGCAAAGTGCTCGACGACAGGCAAATGCGGGTTTGGAACAAACACGTTTAATTTGAATTCGACATTGACGGCGACGTTCCCATTCACCGTATACAATACCGAGCTGTATTGGTCTACGGATGCTCCTGTGATTCCATGGAGCACTACGAGTGTTTCTAGTCTTCAGTAAGTGTTGGAGCGTCCCTTTGGTCGGGTTGCGGAAGTCTCAAAGTCCTAACATGCGCTTTTTGGATAGATACTTGGATCACATCCAAATTAATGCCACGACGAATGCAAAGATAAATACGTTTTATACAAGCAATAGGCCACGGACCTTTACGTCCGGTCTCTATGATCAGTGGCTGTATTTCCCAGTATGTGTCCTCGTTCACATGTACTTGTCGCTGTGCCCGATACTGACTACGCCCTTCTTAGGTCTTTGCAAAGTACTCCCAAGTCGGGCAGTGTTCTTTTGATTGGTTTTCTAATGTTGGGTAGTTCAAAAAACCATGTATTTAACAGCCATCTCTTCTACTCATACACTGTAATCCAAAAACGTTCATGAAGCGCACACACAATCAATTTCAAAATCAAATTCGAGACTATATTTTCCTAAGTGACACGTAAATGAGGGGTGCGGAACTACAACTACTACTACTACCCCTAGTTATTATACAATTTATCTAGTAGCACGAGCAACAACACCAGCAAACAATCTTCCTTGATGAACAGCCAATTCCATTTCCTTTGGCGAAGGCATCTTACTTCCATCATTTCCCGTCACCGTTCCAGCACCCCATGGACTACCCCCTATAACTTCCGTCTGGTCATGCAGTATCTTGCTAGAGTATCCTAGCGGCACAAAGAGGACACCGTGATGTACGTAGTGGGTCAAGAAGGTGAAGATTGTGGTTTCTTGGCCGCCGTGTTGGGTAGAGCTGGAAGTGAAGACTGCACCATGTTTGCCTATTAGGGCGCCCTTCTGCCATAGCTGGCCGGTAGCGTCCCAAAAGTTTTTGATTTGCGTTGCTGGTGAGCCAAACCGTGTTCTATATGTAATAGGGAGTTGTTAGTGGTTGTGTGTCAGGATAAAAAAGTGTCTGTTTTTAAGGGTTAGTGATTTATGCGGGGACTTGCAACACCCCGAGGAGGAGAGTAAGGGATAGAGGTCTGAGTACTTACGGGACTCCGAATATAAATCCATCAGCTTTAGCCAAGTCGTTTGGGTCCAGTATCGGATCATCAAATTTCTCAGCATACATTTTATCCAGAGTGTCCTTTGGAAGAGTTTCAGCGACTTGGTATACTTCGACGTCAGCGACGCCACTGTCTTCTATTCCTTTCTTGACTAGCAGATATGACGACGGGTTTGTTAAAAACCATTCTCTGTCCAAAATTGACCACTTTCCACGAAGCTTACCAGCATCAGCTAAAACCTTTATATGGCCCCAGACACTGTAGTAGACGACGAATATCTTTGGCTTGCGGGGCTGTATCGTTTCGCTTGAGCTGGCCATTGTCCTTCTATATATACCCTTCTAGTAGCAGATTATGAGTCGTTGGTTGTGTCGCTGACAAACAAGCAAAAAATTAGGTGGTCGTGATTGAGTGAGGTCATCGAACCGAAGTGTGGAGAAGGACGTGTTGAAATGGTGGCAAAGGAAGAAATCCAAGTATGGGATTATTGGGAACAGGACCTCGTGTCTAGATATCCTGAACCTGTCGAAAATGACACGAAATCAATCGAGATCCACGACGAAGCCGCATTTCGAGATTATCTGAGTGCGCCCGATACTGTTCGTCAATTTTATGCTATAAATCACCGTGAACAGTGTGTTAAACTTATCAAGGTTCGTGTCTACAGTATGATCATCAATATCTTCTGGGAACGGGACAACCAACGACTTTTTGATCTAGGCCAAACGCCAGAAATACTATGAGAAGAATATTGCATATTGTGGAGTATGGCAAATGCTTGAGAAGCTTGACTCTCTTGTTGATGAAAGTGGTGAGCAAACGAATTTGCGGAACAGCAGCACGTGGTGGTCAACTCTGCAGACAATCAGAGTTATCGCTGTCATTACAGCTCATGATGCCAGATCATGTCGCGAACACGCTATTCATCACCACTCTGATCTTACACACTCTCACCACACCATTTAGATCCAGATACATCACTCTCTCAAATGCAACACGCTCTCCAAAGCGCTGAAGCAGCTCGTCGTGATGGCAGACCAGACTGGTTTCAACTCGTCTGTTTGATACACGACTTGGGCAAAATACTCTTCTTTGAAGGTGAACCTCAACATCTCGTGGTAGGAGGTAAATTATTTCGTTGCACTATATTTGAGACATTTTTCTTCCTGAAACTCTATATTGACCCTCATTTCTTCGGCTTTGTAGACACCTTCCCTGTTGGACTTCCATTCTCAGCCAAGATTGTCCATCCTGAATACTTTCGAGACAATCCCGATATTCATATTCCAGAGTACCAAACGAAATATGGAATTTATGAGCCTGGATGTGGATTGGATAATGTGTTGATGTCGTTTGGCATGTGTTCGTACTGTTGCAATGCTCAGGTTGGAAGGCTTACGCTATTATTTGGATAGGACACGATGATTATCTAGCCAAAGTCTGTGAATCATACTTGCCTAAACCTGCTTTGTCATGTATTCGATATCATAGCTTTTACAGTTGGCATCGAGACAATCAGTATCGAGATCTCATGTGCCCAGAAGACGAGGAGAAACTGAAATGGGTGCGAGAATTCAATCCGTATGACCTCTATAGCAAGCACAATGAACAGGTACGTGTACGATATTTTTTACGAGTATATCTCAACACTCATGTGGTGCCGTCCAGGTGGATGTCGAACAAGTTGCACCATACTACAAAGGTATCATTGCCAAGTACTTTCCGGAGAAGATAAGATGGTGAACGAACTGGTCGCTAGTACATAATTTATGCATAGTACGTTTGATTGGGTAGTACAATATATCATTGGATGTGACAAAATGTAATATTGCACATGAAACGGCTGAGACCTACATTTGCTTCGACTACATGTTTGTCCAGTCCAACGAAATAGGCATGCTGTACACACATATTTAATTATTCTGCTTGCTTGGTTGGGTTGGGGGGGGGGGGGGGGGAGGAATTGAGTAAAAGCGGGGGAGAGCATCTGGTGCACGCCTGGATGGCTCTAGCGCCTATGTACTAGGTCTTCCATCCTGCAGATTCGGTTTGAGGCTCCTTCTTGCGGTTGGCCTAGTTTCTGTTTTTAGTTGTTGAGGATGTTTGGTTACGATCCAGATGGAAAGCTAGACTCTCACCCCAGTCGCAATGCTCTTCCGGGAATTATGCAATAGTAGTACCATGAGTGAATTGGTGGTGATTTAGGGATAAACAGAGCCACCTACTCGCGAGAAATTGAACATGCGGCAAAAGTTCAACAAACAAGCAACACCGGATTGTTCCAGCTATTCGGAAAAGGATGAGCTGAGACTTAAATCGCATAAAATTTTCTTTGGTCGTTTCGCTTTGATCCTTGGACAGTTAGCATCACCTCAGTCAAACGCTTCTTTGGCAATCGGCCCAATGCATAGTGACTTTATGACTATATATAAATTGTGGAAACTAGTGTACAAATGTCTGATGCATCGAATCCGTTAGGCATATGTAAACAAACCAAAAAAATACGAAACATCTCCTCTCCTGATTACTCCTCATGAGCATTTACATCTACAGTCCCATTACGATCCCCATTCCTTTTCACTCCTTTGGATTTTCGCAAGCGTCCACTCTTTGCCCTCCAATACAGCTGAAACATTTTAGCAGACCAAGCAAAGTTCAGGAATGTCAACACCAGCACATTGAGGGTTGTGAGACTCCATACCAGTGTTGGAGCGGTAGTGAATTCATGGGATAGACGAGTCCAGTCGAAATCTAGTGATGCGAATGCGTGGTACCTATGGAAAGATGTTGCGGATTGATTCAATATGTACGAATCGTCTTTAGATACGATCAGCCTGTTTTTTGCTCACATTGAGTATGGTCCCACCCATATCCTCATTATAAGAAAACTCCATGCGCGAATAAATAGCAGGTTCAACATTGTCTTGTCGGATGTTGTGAAGACGTGTTGGCCATACCAGACCAAGTTGTTTGTCAATGCCGTTATCTAGAGGAGATTTTCGTTACTTATGACGCCCCTGCACCTTGGGATTTTGTCATGAGCGAGCCAAACCTCGGTGATGAGAAAACAAGTCGGGAACCAAGCCCAAGTTTTATAGTATAACAAAGCACCACCACCTAATGTGAATGAACACTAAGTACATTTACAGATCACTGGTATAACTCCAGAGCCTTCGTACCTATCACACCGAGAATATGATGGACCCACATAGTCCAGTGTTGATCCTTTTGTAAACCTATCAAATAGATGTAAGCGACCAACTCAAATGACAGTAAGCTTGCAACAAAGACTTACTCATTATGCCTATATCATAAAGAGAGTACGCAATAAACGAACTCCAAACTAGGTTTAACGTCGCCGAGTACGCATGAAACGGATCATCCTGCAGTAACTGCTTGTTGAAAAAGATGGAATATACTCCAAAGCCGCTCATAATGATGGCATTAATTGAAGAGTTGACTCTATGCGGAGATAAGTGTCAACCAAGTTTCGAATGTTGATCAACATTGAATCGAGGGCACTTGGACTCACTTTTCAGCAACGTAAAGCTTGTTGGTATATGATAAGTGATGATATTTGATAGGATCTATCCATTTTTGAGCGACTTGTTGTAAGACCGTATGTGATAAGCCGTAAAAGAGAGTTATCCTGAGTGTTTGAAGCACGAGACCGATGAATTCCCCCAGCTTTGCATGAGGCATGATGAGCGGATCACTATGAGAACGTGAGTTTGAACACAGGGGACGGTCCCTCTGTGTTGTAAAACCGACGAACTGTCGTCGTTTCGATCGTTGAAATGTTGCAAGAGTTTGTTAAAGAAGGCTTGAGAAGGAGAGGTAGCTTCACAGGCGCCTTACGTGAATTGTACATTAGTAAGTACGGGTCGATATTGGATGAGTTGAACATATTTAGTGCGATCTATTGACTTGGAAACAAGATGTAACGTGTACCTCGACTGCGAAATTCAAAGTGCGGCAAAAGATAACCACACGCAACAGTGAATATTCCAACTAATAGAGAGGAGGATAACGTGATTTATAAGCTTGCATACAGTAGAAAGTACTTCTATCTTCTTGTCTGAATCGTTACCGAGAGGTCACTGACCTCAAACTGGACAAACGCAAGTAAAGCAAGAGGCTGTACACTTTGAGAAAGCCTCATTCTTTTCGAAAACACACTCTCGCAATCATTCTGTACACTATCCAACATCAAAATGGTCGTGGAAACTGCGATTGGCTTAACGGTTTCGCTCATCGCTGGGTACGTTCCAAAAGTTGACCGTCATGACTCCGTTTGTGCGAGAACGACCCCAATGTTGCTTAAAGCAGCCATTAACCGCCAATTTATTTCACGTGTACAGGATTGCCGCACTGAAATCAAGCTACTCTGTGTCTGATGTCACGGCATCAGATTTGGTTGACCGGATTCAAGTAATTGGAGCTTGAGACCCATTCTCTTCTACCCGTTACTCACTTTTCGATATTTGCTCTGTATTTTAGGCGTTGGACAAGCCTATGAAGGCATTGCAAACTAGCTCTCGAATCAGTACTATAAGCAACGATGAAATTGTACGGTTACAGTACGTGTTTGAGATACCACAACACAGTCTAATCACTCTTAACACTTTCAGGTCCGTCTTGTCAGAGCGCTGGAAGCTGCTGACCTCCTCATCCGTGGATTTGTTGGACAATCAGCTGCTCAACGGGTACTGGGAACTGTCAATTATACGGAAAAGTTTGCCGCAGTCAATAAACAACTAGATCAAGCACAGCTTGATTTGCAGACTGCTTTGGCTGTTGAGACTGGTATGGCTTGTACATCAAAGTGTTATAGTTTCGTTAACTTGCAGGCAAATTACAATTTTGTCCCCGCCCTCGTTTTTTTGCTAAGATTTTCGACTATCACTTAGCAAGCGGCCAAGAAGCAACAACCCTCGAAACAGTTAGCATCCTCCTCTCCCTCCTCGACAAGAAGCGCCACGACGCCAACATGGAAGCAGTCAGACAATGCGTCCAATGTAACATGGACTACCGTGAAAGTGAAAACGCATCTGGGTCATGTCACTTCCATCCAGCTCAAACACTCGACTATTCAGACAACAATTCTCTAAAGCTGAGATGTTGTAACGTTACTGTTGAATCACGGAACGATCCTTTTATATTCAACGGATGCTCTACGGGATCGCATCGTTCTGCTCATCATACCGATTACCCATATGTGAATTATCTACTGCATTGGGAAAGAGATTTGGAGGATAATGACGTATGGTTTGAGGTTGAGCAGAGTGATTCTACTGATTGGAAGAGTGGACATCGTTCTGGTCGGTGTTTGGTGACAAGAAACAAGGACGAACGTTATAGGCTCAGATGCGCTTACTGTCTGTTTTCTTCTAGGTGAATTCGGCAAGCTTCGCTCAGGCGACCTGTACTTTGCTGTAAAGCAATCCCGACAAGTCGTATACCTGCAATCTCTCGACGAAATGGACATTGAGGTACCCACCGCGCTGCCAAGCGGCTCGCCAATCGCCAAAATCACAGAGGCAACTACACCACTCAAGGATTCATATAGTGAAAAGAGTCGGAGACAGGGAAAATCATGGTTTGTGCTGGGCGAGTGGTTGATTGAGAATAATCAGCTTGTTGGTGTGAGGATCTTGACCAAGTGTGTTACAGAAAATATGCCAAATGCTGCTGTAAGTTGCTTGAAAGGCGAATCAAACTTTTTTCGCCTCAGAAACCCACCAAAAAAGGCCTAAAGTTTCTCATTCATCTTTTTCTTACAGGAAATGACATTCTCATTGGATCCACTTGGTGTTGGTACCAAGAAACTGATTTATTACAATGATTTGGACATGTCGATGGTTAAAGGACACAAGACGTACACGGCGCATCCACCCACGACTCATTTTACACCGATTCCTGCTATTGTGTTTGAGAGTAAGTGTTTGTGTGGTCGGGGAGAAAATACGTGTCATGGAGCTGGCTCAATGTGTCCACTTTCTAGAAAACCGCCCTGAATTGCCAACCTTCGAACAAGAAGGAGATCTCAAGCTTCGAATGAAGATGATGACACCATTCCGTCTTTGGACTGAGACTGCGAGACAAAAGTAAGTATGGTATTGTATTGGTACATTCGGGAACGAGCAACGGTCAAGATTAGTTCAATGGATGCATCTTTCCCCCTCTTTTTTTCGCATTTCGCTCTTTCTGCATAACTCACCAATGTGTCTCTCACCAACCAGGTGTGACATATTCGCAATCGACCTCCTCCTAATCCACACTGGAAACAGAGCATCGACTGGCAGCACGGTAGTTAAAAAAACTGTATGTCTCTATTCCCTACTTTCCAAAGTAACTAATCACAACACTCACCAAATTATAAACCATCCAGGCACAAGAACGTATGATGGTCCTTGAAATGGTTCGAGACAAGAATATTAGTGTCGCTGAGGCTGAAAGGTTGTTGGGAGCTGTTACGGGGACAGTGTCGGCAGATGATCCACATAGTTTGATTCAAGTGCGGTCGGATTATTCGTTGGATGGTGGAAAGACGTGGATGAAAGGTGTGTGTTGTTTGCGTTTGAGCTATTTGTTGTTGTGATACTTTTGTCGCTCTATTATTAGCTCACATGCTTCTCTGTCTACGTAGCTGACTTCGTCGAGGCAGTAGTAAAGACGGCATCTAGCCCTGAAGGTGTGTAGCCTGCAACTAGGCCACTGACTGGTTCCATTGTGCGTCATATTTCCGCCCTCTCACATCCCCTTCTCTACAGGGAAACCCTTCACCGTCGTAGAACTCGGCCCACGGGAAGCCGCCTCCATGCTCGTAAAAATCGTCGTCCCATCCCCCGACAAGCAATCGATGTGGAACAGCCGCTCCACCATCGCCCGCCTATCCCCCATCCTTCTCAGAATCGCCGTCGAAGAAGCTATGGGCGCATACGCCTCCATCAAAGGCTACTACTTTGACCCGCCCATCGACCCCCTCCCCGGCAAAGACGACAACGACTACTGGTGTGTGTATATCGACAATGCGACCGACTACACCCGTACGATATGCCATATCGCCAAACCACCTGCCCGCGAAGTCAATGAGTATGTCGGGTACGGGACACAGCAGTTTCTGTTTACGATCAAGACGAGTGGTGGCAGTGGGTCGACTATTGACTGGAAGGTGGATGTGCCGACGTATAAAGGGTGGATTACGGATGCGAGGAAGAAGGCGTTAAATGCTGCAGGATCAAGAGATGCTGTGCTGGGACTGTATGAGTCGCCTATTGCGTGGAATCATTATAATGGGACGCTGGTGGGGTTGTTTGATTTGAGTCCTGAGGCTGGGTTTGGGATTTGCTATGGGTTGAAGGTTACGTTGAAGATTGATGATGATAACTGGGCAGAGTCGACGTTTATTATCCCTGCTGAGGTGTATAACTATCATGGTATCTAGAGTGTGTGGTGCCTCGTGCTGGTGCTGTTGTTGAAGCATGCATTATGTGAAGTATGTGGTCGTCTGTTAGTCGCTGTCTTTTTTTTGCATAACGTAGTCATTCAAGTCTATTTGTCAAAATATATTATATTCGAGAGAAAAGTAGTTGCAACTCCCACCACATATACAACGCAAACGTACACCCGACAAACTCAGTACTTGTACTTTGTCGAATAATCCTTTGGACTAACAACCAACCCCAGCCCCTTCCTGGCCCCTCTAAACACGACCTCGACAATATCCAGCATTTCCTGTGTGTTTTCCAATGCCCAGTTAATCTTGTTATTGTTTCCGGTTCCCAGATCAATCATGATGTGCTTGTTTCGATAGAAGAACATGACAGTGCATGGATCGTATAATTCATACATCTTGTTGAAATCAGGGACTTCGGTAATGTCGATTAGGTAGATGATTGCATAGTTTTTGACCTTTTCGGCGACCTTGTAGAGGAGTTCGTCCATTTTCATGCATGTTGGGTCCTAGAGTGGGCGGGAGTGAGTGTGAGTATGATGGATTGACTATAAATGATGTAAAGTAATATCATCAAGAACTAGGTGCAGCATGGATTGACATCCGCAGCAATGTTTGATCAAACATGATTTTGATGTCAATCGAGATCTGTGACTTACCCAGTCATGACCGAATCTCATGATGACGACCCTAGTTTCTTCATTGAGAATGGCTTGATCTACGTGCCATCCACTATGCAAATGAGGTAGGAAATACGACCTAATAGTTGTTGTTTGCGTTAGTATTGAAGTGACGAACAAAGACATACAAGATAACTTACATGATTCAAATATAAGTAAATGGAGAGCACAGAAATGACACTCTTCTCCTTTCCTGTGCTTCTTTTAATAGAATTTTGTTTGTTCTTTTCGTCCGATTCTCGCCGTGGGTTGATTCGCTCTCTTTTCGAAGACCGACAAACAACAAGCAAAATCCAACAAGATGCAGGCCGCTCGAGTTCTATTAAAGTCGAGGTTCGCCGTAAGCGCCAGGCTGCCAGCGGGGCTTACCGCTCCTGCAAGAAGATGGTTGGCTACTCCAGCTGAAAAATCTGAACGTAAGTCTTGTGCTTTCTTGCAAATGCGGTTTTTGTTTGTTGCAATTGCAAGGACAAGTATCTTGATTATGGTGCCCAATTCATGGAGAAACACGTCGTGGATGTCTCGTGCCGCCATGTGCTGCATTCGCATCAAAAACCCACACCATTTGGCAAAAATCCTTTCACGAGTACACACATTGACGTGGTTGAACCTGAAGAATACATCCAAGATATACATGCAATTGTCGGCTGTTTCGGCACGACAATATGGCAGACTCAACCGCGCTGAAGTTTCGAGACGAGCCTATGAAAGTGATGGTCGTGCAACAACCATTTACACGTCCGACGTATTGCTATGACACACACATGACCATGACACTTGACTCTACCGACAACACCAAACCAATTGTAAATCTCACATGATTACACACTAACCGAATCTCTACATAGAATGGCAATCAAGTCTCGAAAAAGTAGGCCTAGACACAACCCACATACCATTCTTCCGCAACCCTTCAAACGCCCAATGCTACGAAGACGCAATCAAATACGAACCAGGCACATTCATCACTTCTGCTGGTGCCCTGTCTGCTCTCTCGGGTGCAAAGACCGGTCGATCTCCCAACGACAAGCGTATTGTCGACGAGAAGGAGCATACTGATAATGTTTGGTGGGGGCCCGTTAACATGAAGCTCGCTCCGGATAGTTTTGCTATCAACAGACAGGTAAATTTTGGGTGACACCGTTGTGTGTTTTTGCTGAGGAGAAAAGGACAAAAAAAGGAGTGGAAACATTCGCAAAATGCGCCATCTATAACTGTGCTAACACTTGTTTCTCCAACAAGCGTGCTTTGGACTACCTCAACACCCGTGAACGATTGTACGTCGTCGATGCCTTTGCCGGCTGGGATCCAAAATACCGTCTCAAGATCCGTATCGTTTGTGCCCGTGCCTACCACGGTAAGCGCCCTCCCTTTTGTCACTTTGTAAAGGAAATCATACAGTTTGAAAACTGCCAGCTACCACGAGACTATCGAAACTTGATGTCACTTGGTACTCAATATACATAACTGACTTGTTTGCTCCTCAACCAGCTCACTTCATGTGGAACATGTTGATCCGTCCAACTGCCGAAGAAGCCGCCAACTTTGGTGAACCAGACTTCACCATCTTCAACTCGGGTCAGTTCTCTGCCAACAAGCTCACTCCCGGTATGACTTCATCCACCTCTGTGTCCTTGTCATTCGACCGTCGAGAGATGGTTATTCTCGGTTCGCAATACGCTGGTGAAATGAAGAAGGGGTAAGCTAACAGTTCTATCTGAGTGAAGAGCATGATAAGGTCTTATTTTCGTTTGATTTTTTAGTGTCTTCACTGTGATGCACTACTTGATGGTAAGCATTGAAGTTGGAAATCGCACGCAAAAAATAGAAAGTTGCTAAGATGCATTTGTTTCTAGCCTCGACAAGGTGTCCTCTCCCTCCACACCTCAGCCAACGAGGGAATGAACCCTGAAAAAGATGTATCTCTGTTCTTTGGTTTGTCTGGTACCGGAAAGACTACCTTGTCTGCTGATCCCCACCGTGCCTTGATTGGTAAGGTTTGCTTGCAAAATCATGAAGTCGTTGTCACTGTCTTTTTCTTTGGGTTTACCGTCCTAAGGGATATGGAGTTATTGATTGATTAACTCATCGTTTCTATCTTCCAATAGGTGATGACGAACACTGCTGGTCAGACCAAGTATGTGGTGATTGCAATGAATCCAGTTGCAAATGCAACTTGGGTCTTCGAAGCGTTTTTATCAAAATCTCACAACCCAACTGTTTACAGGGTATCTTCAACATTGAAGGTGGTTGTTACGCCAAGGCTATCGATCTCAGCGCTGAAAAGGAACCTGAAATCTTCTCTGGTTAGTATTCAAGAAACCCTTTCACGAGGTATTCCAATATGAAACTCCTCGCCAACATTTTTTGCAATGATAGCCATCCGATTCGGTTCCATCCTCGAAAACATCATCCTCGACCCCAAGACCCGCGTTGTTGACTACACTTCAAAGAAGATTACTGAAAACACTCGTGCTTGCTACCCGTGAGTCCATGTTTTGTCGATGCGAAAAAAAAGTGCTTGATGAGGCGAAATTAACCTCTTGAAATACATGTTAGAATTGACTTTATTCCAAACGCCAAGATCCCTTGTGTCGGTGGTCACCCCAAAAATATTATCTTGCTGACATGTGATGCTTTCGGTGTCTTGCCACCAGTGTCCAAATTGACTTCCGACCAAGCTCAATACCACTTCATCAGGTAAACAAAGGAGCCTGATCATATTCTTTACGATGTGTTTGCCTGTGGCACGAAGCTTTGATAGTCGTTTAATGACCTCGAGGGTTCATCCTTCCCTTTTCCACGACCATTTTTCGCTCACCACGATTCTCCCTGAACGTTTAGTGGTTACACTGCCAAGATCGCTGGTACTGAAGTAGGCGTCACTGAACCACAAGCTACCTTCTCTGCATGTTACGGTGCTCCCTTCTTGGTCTTCCACCCAATCAAATACGCAAACATGCTCGCTGAAAAGTTGGCTCAACACAAGACTAATGTCTGGTTGATCAACACTGGCTGGTATGCAATGTTCAATATTCGACGTGTTTTTTTTTGTTTGGCTACACAAATGCCATGATTCGTCTACTAATTCAAATGTATGTTGATAGGACTGGTGGCAAGTATGGTGTCGGAAACCGTATCTCACTAAAACACTCTCGTGCTATTATTGATGCTGTAAGTGTTACAACGACAAAAAAGCTCGTATTGAGATCGATGGATGATCCCACACCTCTCTCACACGCTCTTTTCTTTCCAGATCCACGATGGCTCAATGGACAAGATCATCAAAACCAACGGCACTACACTTCCAGTCTTCAATCTCGCCATCCCCAAGGGCGGTGTCAAGAACGTCCCTGACTCCATCCTCAACCCTGCCTCAGCTTGGTCATCGAAAGCAGCATTTGACTCTGAAGTCAAGAAACTCGCTCATTTGTTTACTTCCAACTTTGAGAAATTCAAGGATGGTAAAGGAGCTGCTGCATTGGTCAAAGCTGGACCAGTTCTTTAAAAAAGTTATAAAGGATATATATTTTAATTGTTTTGGTTTGGTTGGATTGGATCTATTTGAACAAAACGGGAATATATATGTCTTTGAGTAGGTGATGATATGTGCGGGAGCGTGTTTGGAGAATGAAGAACAGTGTTTACCGATGGGAAGATGTTGTTAATATGCGCCGTAAGCACTCTTCTCGTGCTTTGCGTCCATTCCTCTCAAACATCTACAAAAATCCAAACATCACAACCATGAATGTCTGCCGTACCTGCCTAAGATCAGTCATTCCTCAAATCCGATACAAGTCCTCACCATATAAATGGATTTCAACTACCCGACTCTCGCTAGCTGACTCCACCACATCAACAACATCAAAAGCAACTGCAATTCGACAATCATCACCAAGTCCATCTACAATAGCGTCCATGGAAAAGACTATAAATGAAGCTCCGACACCAAAGGTCGATGGGGTGGGAAAGACGGGATTTAATCGTGAGTATGTTGAATGTATGGGTGCAAAAAAAGAGACATTCAAACTTAATGGGAACTTTTCCTTGGTTTGATTAGAAACGACGTTATCGGTTATTATGGCCTCAATGCTGTTTGTTGGATTGATTTCTTTAGCTACAGGTACGATTTTCTTTGCTGTTGTTGTGAGGATGCGCTCACACAAAAAAACTTGATTGCGTTATCGAAAACCACGTTCTGATGAACTTCTCACTCTCACAACAGCACAATTCATACAAGAAGTAACTAAAAAATTCGATGAAGTGGACGCCACCATCGGACGAATGATATCTGAAACACGAGACTTGCAAGATCGTGTCAAGCAATTGGAAGGTGATGCTGCTGCTCGTACGAAGCGTGAGAATGCTAAGCAGGCTGCTAAGAGTGCGTGGATTTAGTGGTCTTGTGATATGACTTGGTTGGAAAGGGCCTCAAGATTGTTTTGTAATTTATGGAGATTGCATATATTTAAAGCCGGTGAAGAAGACTGTAATAGAAGCTATAAACCGACAGTGGATGGTGTGCGTGAGGTTAGCTTGAATCGGGCGTTGGGAACATTTGCAAACCGAAGAAGTTCAGAACAGATGTATATATTAATGCAAACAGAATTAGATTTTGCAACTACAGTTTTGCAGCAAGATATACTCGCGCGTCATGCCTTTCCCCAGTCCACACACTTTCAGCACCATTACGAGCACCAGATTCTATAAGATTCAGTCCTTCTAACGATTCATGTAAACTCCAAACAAAAGACCTAACAGTACTCATATAAAGATAAGTCGACCTGGGCCACCTTCCAACATAATCCTTCATGTACAGATTCATAGGGTACATAAGTCCCGCTGATAGTTTCCTGTTTGAAGAATTAACTTCAGCCATTGCTTTGACTCGTGTCTAGAGGCGTTGAGTGATAGTACCTGAATATCTGAGGCGTGATTCCCTGTTTCGGTTCATACAGTGGATACGACTGAAGCCACGAAATGTATGCTTCACTGACACCGTGAGCACGACCACCAGTTATAAGCAAGTCCATGTACCGTTTTGACGGTGCAACGCTAGGTCTTAGGAAGGTGGAAGGATGCCCAAGCAACGAAACAACATCGTCTAACACGTCGCCATTGTAAAGCACGACTTTAATAGTCACTTGCTGGTATCCGCCTACTCCTTGGTATCCTCCCTAAAAGATCTAAAGTGTTAGCAAACTGAAATCACAATTAGCTCAGAATCACAAACATACTCCTCCTTCAGTCGCCTGTATCCTCAACCATTCCTTCACAGTGATTCTATGTATCACACCATGGCAGTCCGGTCTCTGCTTCTGAATAGGCTGAATTTCCCAGCTACGGGGTAGTAGCGATGCGAATCCTGGCTCAACATACACCATGCCCCTATACTCGAACGACAAGACGTGATCAGGCGCTACACATGGCAGTGAGCGTGTCGGAAATACATTCCTTCTCTTCGAGAGGACAGATTCAGCCATGTTGGATCCATATGCTAACCGTTCAAATTTCATGAGTGAATTGAGCAAATGAACTGTTGATGCGACGAAACATTCATCATTGGCAATCAACCGCGGGCTCAAGGAGCCCGAAATCAAGTTCATTGGAGATCAGAAATGCACTGGTTTGGCCCACTTCCATTGGTAGTCCACGACTTTCAAACTGGCAACAAAAACCAGCCAAAGGTTGAACAAAGATCACGCTCTTACCAAGATACCATACTCGTTCTACTCCGTCATCAGGATCCATTCCAGTGCTCCCAGTGAGTCCATTTGCACTGGCCATCCATGCAAACCACAGACAAACTAGCAAGGAAACGCACAAAAGCTGCTTCATAAATAATGTTTGACAAAGACAAAAACGTGAGGGTATATTTACAGGACGCGACTTTTAATGTGAATATGTGAGTTCTTTATACTAATTACAAATTATTTCTTGCTAGGTTTGGCTTTCACGGCCTTTGCTCCACCCTTCTTTGCTTGTTCTAAATTTGAAGAGTTACGTGTCAGTCGCACTCACCATACTATAACAATGTTCTAAGACTCACGTTTAGACGCGGCAGCATTCAGTTGTTGTTGCTGAGCATACTGAACCAACGATGCAATCATCTTGTTGTGCATTTCAGCATCCATAACAAGTTGTTCACGACCATCCAGCCAGAAATTGACTTGATCTTGCATACGTTGTGTGGCATCAACCATTCTAGCTTTGACGAGACGTAGTTGGTCTACAGTCATTCCTCGAATATCATCTATTGGACAAAAAAAAAACAGTGAATACGGTTGGCACATAGCTTTTCGGCAAGGTTAGATTTCTTACCTTCAGCAGTTTCAGACAGTTTCTTAGCAATGTCCAAATCATGATCATATGCACTAGTCCCCACATTATGTGAATCCAGACTAGTATCCCGCATAGCGTTTCCAGCAGTCGAAACACTCTTCTCAGAATCCGTGCTGCCACGCACACTACCACCGGGCACAGCATGTGGAGGTGGCTGTAGGGTCAACCCTAACGTCGATCCACTAGCAGTATTCTTCTTACTACTACTATCTCCAGTAAGAACCAACCCAGCAGGCTGCGAATCATCCAACGTCAACGGAACACCCAATCCAGTCAAAAACGCTTTACGTAGATTAGACCGTCTCCATCTGAATCTCTGTGCCATACTGTTCTCGTTATATGTAGATTCGGAAGCGAGACGCTTCCACAATGAATACCAGGGCTGTGATGCAAATGTTGCGGATGGGACTATGAGGCGGTTTGGTAGTGTTGCTGGGAGGGTGCTACCAGGGCTGTTTGGCGATGATGTGTTGGTGTTCATGGGAGATCCTGAAGTGCTCATTGTTTGATCATCGCCTTCTTCAAATAGGAGTCCTTCGATGGATGTTGTTGTTGGTTTGCCAGTTAGAGACGTTATCGGTATAGGGAAGGCTGCTGTTAATACTTTTATAGCTTCTAATCGTAGATCTGATGCTTCTCTATCATCTAATGCTCCAGCAGTCTATGTAATGCGTGATTGTTAGCATCATTTCTCGACATGAAGTTCCAATTCATATTAATGCCAACCATGCTCTTAGCCAATCGTTCTTCCTCCTGTAGATCTCTCGGAATCTGTTCATCTTCCGTTATTATCTCCTCTGGTACAGTCGGTATTATGGGAATTGATGGTTCTGGTGATGTGGTTGAAGTGGTTTGCGATTCGATGGGAGCAGCTGGTGTAAAGTCTTCGAAATCATCAAAGTCTCCGAAATCGTCATCTTCAATCACTGCGGTCGTAGTAGTATTTATAGAAGTATCAGCAGTCACGTCGACAGTTTCTTCAGTTGGTATTTCATGCTGTGGTGATTCTGCTACTTCTACCGTAACTGGGGCTTCTGGTATGGGCTCTTCTAAATATACGGCAGGAGATGGACTGCCCGGCATCGCGTCCTCGAACTCGCCACCCGAATCACTTGCACTCATGTCTTAATATATGAAGAAAAGGCGATTACACGTTCGTAGCACGTTCGTTTTTGGGAATCTCGAAAATATTGTATTTACTATAACCTTGCTTTGTACTTACATATAACTATTGGTATCGTATAGCTCACATTTTCGAGCCTTCAGAAGCAGCTGCGAATTTCTCTCTCTCTAACGTTCTGGACCTTTCTTGCTCTGCGGCAAGATTCTCAAGTAACAGAGCCTTTTCAATCATTAGCCGATTGTTGACTTCTTCTAGTTCCTGTTTCAGACGAGACTGATCAGCACATCGTTTCGTCAATCAAACGAGACATACTCACCTTGACGCGTAACTCTAGCATCTCGAGCCTTTGAACCTTTTTAAGGCGTGACCTTCGTGCTATATAAAGGTAAGAAATAGGATCAGTATCAGGTGAATCAAAGGACAACAGGTTGATTATAAAGTCCGGTTTGCTAACCTGCTTCCGTGTTTCTGCGGCGCTTTTCAGCCATATCTAAGCGTGGATAAGGTTAACGTTAGCATTCACTTTGTTCAAAGTCGCGAGCAGCGTCACAGATCTCCAAAAAACAAAGGATCGGAAACCACGTCAGCAACACAATCAACCGTGGTCCGGATCATCTTCCGCCCCGCAACGAGTAGATCGAAGACTGAATTTAAAACTACCGCATACCTAAATTATCACCAGACTGTCCCAATTCCTCATCGCGTTTCCTTTTGCCACGTCGGCCACCACTCGAATGTGTTGAATCCAGGTTTCCATTATCATCATCACTCTCCGAGCCATTATCTCCTATCCCCGTACTTCCATTATTCGAACCACCAAACCTCTGCTCGCCACTTGTCGAGATTATGGGTTGAGGATGTGGGTGTGATGACTCAGTGTGGTATTGTTGGTGTTCACCGTGTGCGGCTAAAACCAATAAGTTTAGGCCTGCATGCTTCACATCGTGATCTTCCGTAGGGTTATTAAGATGTTCTCGTTCTCCTAACGGCGGCGTTGGTGGAGCATTGCTATTGTTTGTTTGTTGTTTTGAAATGTTGGATTCTTTGGGATTTTGCTCCATCAGACCAATAGATGATATGAATATGTGCGTTTTGCCGTTCATCTACCGACCTATTGAATGCCAAACACATTTAGGAATTGAATGATTGTGAGGGAAAACGAATTCCTGAACCAGTCACAACATTTTCGTTTGGTTGACAGTCCCAACAATCTCCCACAATCAGTGCTCTAAGAGCTCGGAATTGACTTACTTTGAATACAAAACTAGTCGTCTTGTAGTCCCTCGTCGCTGAACTATGCGATACTCACTTTAGCGAAGCAATTAGTCAGGGTGATTCTGTTTGACGAAAAAAAATTCAGTGTTTGGATGGAAACGCGAAAAGAACTACAATCTCTGGTCTGAGAGGCTTGAAAGGAAGCATTAAGCCCGTTGAACGTTTTGCTATGTGGTTCTATATGACAAGAGGTTCTTTACAATGTTTTTAGGTATCAAGATTGTTGTACTCTCAAAGACGAGAGTGGGTCGACAGTTTGACGAATGTTATGGTTGCTGCACTGTCACCAAAATCGTCAGTGGGAACATCCCCTCTTCACCCGTTCGGGCATTTCTACCTGACGCCCATCTACATTCGAAAAGAAGCGTTATTATATTATAAAAGAAATGATAAAAATCGTACTTACCCATCTTCGAACGTCTCAAACAGCTCGATTATGTCATTCGACCGCAGCTCTATCTCATCGTCCATCTAACCAGAAAGATTGCACAGTTAGTTTTGCTCTTGCAAGTACCATAAAAGACTCGACGTGTTTTGCACATACGGTGGGCGTGAAGGGCATGAAAGCGACATATTTGACGCTAGTGGTAGATGTGCCCTGTGAAGAGCTCACGGTCGAGCCACGTATAGATGTGCTTCTAGGCGAAGGACCCTCGCCATTAATCAATTTCTCAACAGGAGGCGCCTACAAAACATCATCAGGAGGAATTTTTCGAGAAATCACATAAAAACCGTGGTAGTACCGGGGCATATCCCATTGGCATCGACATCATCATTGCGTCCTGAACGGTTCCTTGCTGTAGCATCAGTTGATGTTGTTGTGGTGGAATGCCCATTGGAGCCTGCATTCCAATAGACGGCTGCTGATTCATCATCACCATTCCCGGCTGCTGTCTCATGATACTTGGCTGCCCTGGCGAAGCCGTTGGGTATGGATATTGGGGATATGGGTTGTGTCCGGTTGGTGGATATGTCATGTTTTTCATAGGGGTTTGCTGTAGAGTGCCCATTGGTATGAATCCGGGCGGGATCTGATGATATTGTTGCTGCTGTGGTAGTAGTGACCCTTGATGCAGCAATGGCTGCTGGGTATCTATTTGTCCAGTCCGATCATGTTGACCTGCTGGTGCTCTACGATTGTTGGTATTACGTCCAAAGCCACTAGTGAATGCAGATAATCTCGAAGCGGATCTTTGCATGGGTCCCTCTATCACTGTGTTGCTTTCGTATCCACGTTGACGTCTCGCATACCCCATAAACCCTACTATAAAGACGAACGCTAGGAATGCTGCTCCAAATGCTATTCCTACTATCGGTCCAGTCCCCAGACTTGTACCTGCTTGGCTGGCAAGAGCAACAACGGATGGTGACGATGTGGGCGAAGGAACTATAGAGGCGTCTGGCGACGTTGGCACTATACTGGCAACAGCGGAAGACACAATAGCAAGTGTTGAAGCTGACGGAGATGGAGATCTTGATGCAGATGCCAGTCTGCTTGGCGATGGTGACGGGGATTGTGTGCAAAAGCTGGAGTAGTATGAGGAAAACTGATTTCGACTGTTTCCGTTGCATTGGACCTATGAAATACCCGGAATATGAGTTGATCTGACGGTTGAATAGTAAACAAGACAACTCACTAGGTCGCAGGTTTGCACCTCCTCCAAGAACCTACAGAACGGAGGTTCCACGATTTAGTCCATTTTCACGAATTGTGCCCATGGAAACTCGCACGGTTACTAAGTAATAAGAATAATGTACTCTGCAATTACTACTTACAATGCGTTTTGACACAGACAGCTGTATGTTGACAGAGGGGATGAGACAGCGCAAGTGTTGGAGTTGGCAGAGACGGCGCAGTATTGCACGCAGACAGGCAAACTAGCAGCCATTTCTATTGCGGTGCTCCACAGAAATCGTTGTTAACCTTGGCAAGAATGCACCGTTCCAGACTGTTGTGGTTTGTGGTTCGGCCTTCTTTCAAAAAATTGGCGTAGGGTCCATTCAGGGGACGTGCAAGATCACGAATGGGCAGCGGAGAGAGGATACGCGTTGATGATCTCCTATTTAATCATGACTCGTTAGTGCTGTTAGTGCTTAACCCTCAACCTAGAATCCATGAAATTGACAAAGCTTCAACACAATATCAATGTTGAACTTCATGTCCGAAATCAACGTGATGAATGGATTTATTGGGGAAAGTCTGGAAATTTACGATTTTAGTTCCGAGATCATTTTGTTTGGTCCCGTTTGCTTCTCCGCAGTTACAGCGTGAGATATAACTCCTGCAACTATCCCCAGAGCAACACCGCCGCCGCTGGATTTCACAGGGCCCATTCCTCGGAAGAGTATTCCGCCAAGCAAACCACCAATAGCTCCTCCTAAATGCCCAAGAAGACTTGTTTGTATCGTGTAGGTTTGTGTTGTTTCTTAAGCACATGCTTTTAATTTCAAGATTTGTGTAAATGTAACCGAAGCACGATTTCTTGAGCACTTAAGCACAGGCTTATCGTACAGGTAAATCTTCTACATACCAAGGCTAGCAAAATTGTCAACACGATTCTGATTGACATTGTAGTGGAGTCGGTAGTCTCTGTCTGCGATACCGACTGCATCGAGTGTGCTCATTTTATAGTAGCCAAGCGCGACCACCAGTGGTGTTCCAATGACGACGCCATACAAGCTTCCCATCGGAATAGCAGCATATACAGGACGTTTGCGTATGAGAGCAACCAAGGGACCTTGCAAGAGAAGCACAATACAGAGTTAGGCAGAACAAACAAGGAGGGACTAGTTAGCTTGAGATACTTACCAATTGCTAAACCAAGCACAGCTCCAGCTTCTGCGCCTTTGAACGCGAGATGATTCAGCAACACACTGCCATTGGTCTTTGAAGCATCAAAGGTGTCCTTTTCGAGCATCTTTCCGTAGATTTCTGCAGATGTAAGGGATTATAAGTTGAATAAATCCCAGCTATATGATCAAGTGAAGCTGCTCACTTGTATGTTTGACAAGTCACTTTCAAGGGCTAAATGTCTGTATTAGAAGGGACAGATGCAATGTTAGTAATTGTACTTATTGGATCTATGAAATCAAGGACAAATGTTATATTTCTGTTTGGCAGCTCAAACTGCGTCCGTCTTGTTGGTCCTTTCCACAACACTTCAACGAGGCAGACGTTTGGTGATTCACGTTTTCGCATCCAACCCAAGAGTTTTCACCGCAATCGTAAGGCAAATTGTATATCTCGTTTCATGGAATGGAGGCTTACCAGCTCGTTTTCCCTAGATGAGCTTTCGACGTGGTAACGACCGAGACAGGGATTTCAACAATCGAGGCAGAGGAGGAGGAGATAGAGAACAAGGCCAGCGAAGACCTCCTGGATTGTTTTCTGGTAATTAACAACTACTTTCACTGTTTACATTGGTGGCTGTCTTCAACATGTTGGGCATCAGCGTCAAATTTCACAACAGTGCAACACTGGCATCACGGACAAGGAAATTTAGTGCTTTATTACTTCTGACACCGCATCGTTTAGAAAAAGACTGGGAATGCAAATGTGGGAACATCAATTGGGCAAAACGGCCAGCCTGTAACGTGGTATGGATGAGTCGTTGAAACACTCGGGTTTGACACCAGCTTTCGATGTAGTTTGACCTGTTATGTCGTAGTGCTCGCAGCCAAAGCCTACTTCAGAGGATGTGCAAAGAGATGGCGCAGGTGGTGGATTCAAAGAACGAGGTTTGTCACTTGTGTGAACGACTTCATGCAATACTTTGCTTACCTAGAACACCAAAACCTTCTTTGATGTGTAGAAGACAGAGTGGAATACAAGGAATCTAGATTCAACGATGATGACGATTACGATGAATTCGGTCGCAAAAAGAAGAAACCAACAGCAGCTACGACATCAACTTCCAAACCACAACCAATATCGAAACCACCATCCACTAGACCCGTAGATGACGACGATCCTATAGATGACGGTGATGACGATGCCGATGACAAGTACGGAGCATGGGCAGATTTACTGGAAGACGATGCACCAAAATCAGCCAAAAGCAATGACGATAAATCAGCCAAAAGCAATGAAGATAGCCGTGACAAGAGGAGAGATTCACCTGAGCGGCCAAGAGGAAAGAACGATGATAGGCCTAGGTACAGTGACAAATCCAAATACGATGATAGAAGGTATGATGATAGAAGGCAGGATGATCGTAGATATGATGAACGAGGTAGCAGAGGTCGTTATGATGAACGTAGACGTAGCCGCTCACCTGATGATCGTCGAAGGGACTATCGCAGATGAGAAGTATAGTTTTCGTTGAGGTGGTACCCTTAATGAATATATGATTACTTTAATATTTCTATTGTTTATTATGTTGTAACAGTTCAGACATCCGATGTTTGATGTTTCCGTGACTTCGAAGGCTTCATTCAATACAATACAATAAAATACAAAACATTTTGAGGCAGCCTAGAATGAGAAGTGAGCAATAGACGCGTAGGTTGGTATCGAAGTAGTTGCATTGTTCAGCAAGTTGGTCAAATCACGCACTCGTCACTCGTCCTTGCCTGATCTCCTCCTTACCTCTAATACAGATCGACGGATGCGATGATAGAGAAGAAGCAACCATGTTGCCTAGCGAGATTATTGAAAAGATACTCGAGTACGTAGAAAATAACGGAGTTGTAGATTTCAACAGTCTTGCTCGGGCAGCTCTGGGATCAAAATAACTGAATGAATGTGTAAGTTCTGTTAATGTTGACAAGTTCGATGATTTAGAGCCCTAGGCCTTTGCTAATTATGCTTCAACAGGCTCTCCGAGTACTCTATAATGAATTACTGCCTCCGCATAAAGCGAATCGTCGCTTCTGTCGTCACAATCTGGACATCATTCTTGCAAATCAGGCATTATTGGGTCAAGGCGCTCTACGACATGTCAAGAAGCTGGAAATTTATGGTCGAGCTGTTGGGCATGCTGATACTACTGGTTCGCGTTGTCGATGGCAAGTGATTGTCCATGACATATGTCATTCCAAGATTCTATGAACCAAATTCAATATTCACTTTAGTGGTGGAATGCTGTATCTCAATGAGCCACGTATCGCTCGTCTCATGGAGCGTTGTATTAGAATTCGTTAGGTCAAAGTCTTGGATTACTTCACCACCATGCTAAAGCACACTCGTGGTTTGGACAAGATTACGTTGTCAGCGATTCGTGAGAACGATATGGATGATGAAGTCGCTCGCTTGTTTGCTATGAGAAACCCTCACTGCACAATGAGTATCGACGTCGAAGAAGTGTCATCAGCGTCAACATTGATGGCAATAAGGCATATAAGAATAGAACACTTCGAAGCTTATTATGTCGATGACCTCGAAACATTGTTACTGGCTTTACACACTTCAAGCTTCGAAAGTCTGAAATCATGCAACATCTATGAGGGTGAACATGGTCCCTGAAAGCTTGCGTGGGTTGTCACAGTTTAGCAACCTGAAGGATTTAGAATTGGGTACCAGCACAGATGTAGCAGCAGATATTAGCGAAGTATTGCAAGGTTTAGCTTCACAACAAGCTCAAGCTAAACTCGAATGGTTGACGCTCAAACTCACTGTGGTACCAGGTCGCCCTTGTACATGGTATTACACAGCTCATTGTCCGTCACGCAACAACGCTCCGTAGTCTAGAAATATATACCGATATTAAATTCAGTCCGCCCACACTCCCAATCCCATGCCTTGAGAAACTGTTGCTGGCATGTAACAACCCACAGACACTCCAGTTGGTATCCACATACGGCAGTCAACTCAAAGGCCTTTGTACTCGCAAACTCGTAAAATGTACAGACTCGCAATTTCGCTAAATATAAACCGACACAAATTAAATGAGGCACGAACGACAAGGTTGTATGTTATATTTCGTCTCTAATCAAATTATTCCTTTTTGGGTTTGATAAATACCGAGTCTTTTGAATCATGTTCGATCTTTGCTCCAGCTTTATCGAGCAACGTGTCCAAGTCTTTGAATGAGGATTCAGCTGATCCTCTTTCCTTCACTTTGATGGGATTCTTTGGGTCGGGCTTCCACCCAATCTGTAGGTGTTAGGAGGAGAGGTTAATAAGTTCATCCATCCATATCAGCGTCAACAGGTTTTTTGGCACGTACCAAATAGAGAACGTTGAAAGTAGCAGGAATCGTGCCATCGGGGTTACCATACATCTCTACCAAAAAGGAATGTGAGAATAGATCATCGCTAAATTTTCAGCAGATAAGGAGCCGTGACACCACCTTTATATATCTCTGAAGCCCTTTGTATCGTCTCACGTCGCAGATATGGTTTTCTAACAAGAGACGAGAAAAGTCAGAAAAATCGTGCGAAGAATTGCCAAATTAGTTGTGACCACTACCTTGAAGCTACAGCATTCGACTCTCCCATACTCCGTAAGTCCCTCATGAGCTCATAAATAGACGGATAACCAACTTGTATCTCGTCCATATCCACTGTGAGGAGTGTGAAACCAGCTCCACTCAGCAAACCTCCAACATCTCGAACATCTACACTCGAAACGGATGTGAGCGAGGCACGAAAAAAGAGCCATGACATCACAGAATGGTTCGCATCACCTGTCATTGGCGAAACATGCGGTGATATTCCACCTTCCTTTTCAGATTCGGCGAGTTGTAGTGCAGTCCTACATAACAACGAATGCGTTAACGGTATCAGTGGGTCGATTTTTTTCGTTGCTGACCTCAATTCAAAAAGAGTTTGCCCTCCCAGCATAGCTCCAATAAAAGGACAATCTGGCTTTAAAGCCTGCCGCACTCTTTTAAACACTCCTATATGTGAGCAAAGTCAATTCACCAGTCGTCGTCGTCGAGTGATCCAAAATAGACAGTGCTTAAAGGTACCAGGTAAATTATTAATCCAATGTAAACTAAAACTTGACAAAACACAGTCGAATGTGTTTTCAGGGAATGTCATATGCTCTTCATCCATCACCAATCGTTCGGTTGGCACTGTGTGTGTTGAATACAGGTGAGGATCAAGTGATGTTTCTTTTTGCGTTGAGCGAGTACCTTCGTATTCAACGTCCTTGTCACGTAGCAGCATGTTCTCTATAACAGATAAAGGTTACTGACCAATTGCAGTTAAGCTTTTACAAGGGTTGAGCCCCTACCTGCAGAATCTATCTGGACGACACGATCCGTCATCTCCTTGTCAAGATATCGTATCAGATACCCAGGACCTGATCCTAGATCCAACACGGTCGGGAATCTTCGTTTAATGTCCTAAAGAGAAAGCTCTTAGCTTCCAAGGACATTGTTGCCAGCTCACAACTTTGCAATACACACTAACCAATATTCTCTCCGCCAATCTCTTTGCAACTTCATCCTTCAAGTAATCGACTTGTCTGCTTTCAGGTTTGAGAGCAGCTCGATTCCTCTGTTTGCGTTTCACGTCACGATCAAAGACGTATTGATGTTGGTTTGATGATTGTGTTTGTGCTGGAGATGGCGACGGCGTAGCGGCAGAATGCGTTGCCAAACATCTTATGACACGTGGAAATCCGTTCTTGGCACTTGACTGCAAAACTGGCTTCAGATGCGTTGAAACTCTCAACACCAACTTCATTGTCGTTTTGTCCCTGAACGAGAGTTATAAACTAGTAGAAGTAGAAGATAGAGTAAGTGTCTTAGTACTAAAATCAGTCATATAATTCAATCATTCAAAGCTTTAAATCATTTCATCCACCCACTTTCTTTAATTCCAGATTTATCAACATTCAAGACAATGGCCTCTACGCAGAATGCAGCAGGACAAGCATTGGCTCAAGCTAAAGAGCAAGTAGCAATATTAAAACAGGAATTGGATGCTATTGCTCAAAAGATGGGCGAACTGGAACAAGAACGAGACGAGCATCAGTAAGTAACCAACAGATCTGAACTGTGCATCAAACTGCAGTTTGAATTTGGAGCCAATGAAGAAGAGAAGATCGTTTATTCATTGATTCCTTACAATTCATTATGTAGACTCGTGTTGGATACGATATCACCAATGGATCCAGAAAGGAAGTGCTTTCGTCTAGTAGGTGGTGTCTTGGTGGAACGAACAATACGCGATGTGGTGCCTGCTGTTACTACGAATATGGAAGGAGTACGTGTTTGCTTTAGTTGCTTGCTCGAGCAAAAAAAGAATATCTAGTGAACGTCAACGCCAACTCACGCTAACATTCTCACCAACACTAGATAAAACAAATCATCACACAACTCCAAAACTCATACAAGGCAAAGGATGCTGATTACAAGACTCTTCAAAAGAAGCACAATTTGAAGTGAAGAGTACAAGCATATGCTAGGTTTTGGTTGCAGAAGGAAGCACAGTTTGAAGAGTATAGTCGTTGAAACTTGTTATTATTTCTTGTATTTACACCCCTCTGTTGACAAATAACATTACACCTTACAACTCTTATTTATCTTGCCTTCTCCTTCATGCAGTCAAATACTCAGATGCTCGCCAATCATCTGGTTTACAATTGCTTTCTTTACCCATAGCATGAACCTTTACGGTACGAGACATTTCTCTACGACTTGTGTCATTAAGGGTCATTACATTCGATTGAGCCGATACCTCTTACACTTCGGGCTGAACCCTTCATCATATGGAATAGTGGTAGGAATCATGGTTTGAAGAGTACTGAAACGTAATGTATTCCTTGTATATACAGCCCTTGGTAGACAAATACGACTAAACATTACAACATTTAACAACTTTATACTCACACACTCTCTATCTTTTTTGTTTTCTCTATCCCTCTCCTTATGCAGTCAAATACTCATCAATGATTGCGTTTACAAATGCCTTTTTACCCATAGCATCAAGATCAACCTTCAAGATACGAGATACATCTTCACGAACTTGCTTCTTGGTAGTGGTCATTAGATCTGAATTAGCCAAGACTTCCATTACTTCGTGTTTAATGGCCTCGTCAGATGGAATGGGTGATGGTGACGATGGTGCGTCAAGAAGACGAGGTGACGAAGGAATGGCTGATAATGCTTCAGAGCGTGGGCGGAATATTGGCTGACTTACAGGCCTTGGTGAGTTGGCCATCATCACAGACGGTGCGTTGGCCATCATCAGAGAAGGTTGTGGCAAGCGCTTTGGTTGAGAATAGACACTGCCAGCATACGATGTTGCTGCGCCAGCTCCATTGTTCATGGCAAACATGGGAGGTACATATTGAGATCCACCATAGCTGGATGCAGCATATACCACAGGCTCTCCTATGACACAGTTGTGAGAATGTTATTATCTGTTAGCTTGTCCGGTTTTTTTCCCAACAGGTGAAAACTTACCAACAGATTCAGCCTTTGAGAATGCATCGGCATTGCGCTTTTGAGCAACAACAGCCTTCTTGGAGACTTCATCTTCAACTTCATTCCATTTCTTCAAAGGGATGGATGAGCGATCAAACTAGTTGTGCGAAGTTCAGGTTAAAAACTAGGACTGGTCAAGAGAAAAAAAACCATTGTAAACACCACTTACAGGCTCAACATCAGCCAGGTACGCTTTCGTCTTGCCACTTTCTCCAACTGCAATTCTATAAGTTGAGTCCCAGTCAGTATCATCCTGCGATGAGCTCAGGGCAGCTACAATTTTACCTCGTGGAACCCCAATTGAAATCGTCTTGTCTCAAGAATGCATAGACAGGCAGATAGAATGTAAAGATTGGCAAAGCAAGTATATAGATAACCATCCAGATAATCTGTGACCATTGTTGCTTGAGCAAGAAGATGACCACTTGTAAACCGTTTATAGCAGCAATCAAGACGAGTGATATCAATGGTAGTTGATCACCACTGAATGCAATACTGTATATCTATAGTAAGAGAGACGAGTGTTAAATACGTCTTAAAGCGCTGCACATAGTCCTTTTTGCTGTTTACCAAATATCCAACATAGATGATGGTAGCAGGCTGAAGGACTGTGGAGAACAAATCGAGAAAGACAACAAATCGCATAGAGAAACAACAGAATCCACAGAGTTGAGGCAAAGTCACCAGCTCAACCAGATTGTGGACAGTCTGATGCAGAGGAATCAGAAGAGTGTGAAATGAATCAACCAAAAAACCTTAATGGAGTAAATATGCATACCGAGTTGATCCAACGACGACGTTGTGACTTCAATACATTCCAGGTATCGGGACCATTTGTTCGACAAATAGCATCTGGAGTGAAGCTTAACTTGAGACGAGGGAAGTGCTTCATAGCAAGAGTAGTCTTAAAATAAAAAGTAAAAATTACCCCAAATACGTGGGTTCCTCTGTTAGGACCTTTTTAGCGATCGAACCAACTTACCAAATATCGGTCTTCTCCCAATAACAATAAGTTCTTCATGTGCAATGTATCAACACGATTTTCAGAGTAATCTTTAATAAGGGCTGGGGATATGAGAAGAGGCACGTTTTTGGTTGGAGTCCTAAACGTAAACGAAAAAAAGTGATCAGTACTCACAATGGATCTGTGGTAATGCAGCGCAACTGACCTGATCCGATACATGCAGAAACAACCGGGCAGACAAGTGACCGATCCAAATAGCGATTCAAATTGTTTCGCAAGATGATGGGATATAAAGTATTCATATACTGAGAATGGGAAGTAACCGTTAGTAAATGGGCATATGTAGAGGAGTTTGAGTAAATCAGAAAACTCACCTTGAATCATTGTAATCACAGAGTCTAAAAAGGAATGTAGTCAGTGCTTCAACAGAAAAGAACAACCTAACATAAGCGTACCTTTCTCATTCGAAAGTAAAGTTTCACCACACAATCCCATAATCTTGGAATCATGAACCATAGCAGCAATAAGACGATTGATGGAATCCGGAAAGACTTCAGTATCAGCATCCACCATGAGCAAGAATTCGTAAAAGGAAGGATTGATTCCAATTACATTCTATAGAAACGTTGAGATATGAGTGGTCCCAAACCAAAAAAAGAGATCAGTTTTTCGAAGGCAACGTCCTTACCTTAATTTGATGAAAGATCTCAATCTCCATGGGATTCAAAGGAGCGCCAAAGTGTACACGAGACAAGAATCGCATGAGAATCAGTTGACTGTCACGTTTTCCTCTGTTACCAGGCTTTTGACGCTCAGTTGGTTTACCGACTTTGACTACCACGAGGAATGGAAGACTGCGACCATTGTTTTCATAAAGACCTGAATAGACTTTGGCATAGTTGAGTTGCTTGTTTCCTTCCCCAATGGATTCGAATTCTAGAGCTGGAGGATCAATAGTTTGGTCGACTCCAAGAATCTCAAGAACGATTTGTGGAGTTGGTGCATTGTTTCCTGATCCGACAATCATTCCTTAAGTGTGAAAAAAGAAATATCAGATATCGACAGATATCGACTGTACGCAACGGCTGTTGATACTTGAACGGAAGTTCACACGTACCATCACAGATAACAAACAAGAGCTTTCGTTTATCATCATACTTGGTAGCAGCCACGGACTCAAAGGTACGAGACAAACTCTCGTTGCTTTCGGTATAACAAGGAACTTGTATAATGACAAATTTATCTAGAACGACAAACAAGGTTCAGAGTCGATCCTTCTGAAATTAACTTGATTTCTTACCTAAATCTTCAGGATCACGGGTAGATCCACATTGCAAGGCCTAGAATACAGTTAATTAGCAAAAAATCTGGGCAAAGGCATGAATAACTTCCACTTACAGCGAGGAACTTGAATCCAATAACACTCATGAGCAATACAGTAGATGCAAGCAAGATGTAGTTGGAAAATTGACATAAAAAGTCATTTCGATGGTCAACAGCACCAATATAGAACATGTTGTTCATACAATTCATTTGCTGTGCGGCCAATGTTGCATTGCTTTTGCGGAAATCGTTCCAAGCAGAACTAGCGTCTTGTCCGAATTTGGAGTTGAAGATGCTTTCAGCATAGCCATTGATACCGAAGGGATGGTTGGCAGCGTTGTAGTAAGACTGGGTAAGTAAACGAAGAAAATGAGTATCCAAGCTTCGGCAGATTGTACTGGTTTTTTTGGTTCCGCAACTTACCGAGACGTCATAGACGTTGTCATATATGATGATGTAACGGACAGACTGAGAAGCCTTTTCAGCAATAAATTCAACGTCGTAACCAAGACGGTACTTGACATATCGATTCATGTACTCCATATAGAGTTTGGTTTGATTGTTCGAGTCGAGACCATTGTGAGCATAACCGCTGCTGGGTCTACTAGCAACATTATCCCATCCAGCTTGAGGTTGAGGAATACCTGGACAGTACATATTCCATAAAGGAACCTTATAAAAGAGATTGCTCACATCCTAGTTTGAAGAAAATTGAGATTCCGAGGAGAGACCCGAGCGTGTTTTTGGTTAAATTATGAAAAGACATACCTGACCCAAGTAGCTTGCAAACTGATAGTTTTGAACATTGTAAGAGGTAGCGTGATTCTTGACCAAGTCGTTGATTTGATATACACGTCCATAAGCTGATACCCAAACATCTTTGGGATCCTTATACGAAGCCAATTCTTGTGCAGTCAAGATGGGTTGACGAGGACAGATTACACGACCAAATCCGATGATGAAGAATAGAAGGGCACAACAACAGAAGAAGATGATGATACAGATTGCAATCTAGGAAGATACGGAATAATCAAATACATTTATTTTGCGTCGATGCGAAGAACATAATCACGCACAGCAAAATTGAAGAATAATTTCGAATGCCTTACCTTTTCACGCCCTGCCATACGAACATCAGCACGTTTCATGCCAGCACATGACAAGATAAAGCTTGGAATACAGCAGGTAAGCGACCAAGTCATGCAGACCCATAGTCGACGGGCACCAGAAGTACGAGCAGGCTCATCATCCTCGACAACAAAGTTCCTTTTATCTTCTACTATATTCACTATCGACGGTAATATTCGTGAAGGAGTTGTTCCAAGTTCGTTTGAAAGATGAGATGAGCGAGCTGTTGCTGCAGGTGATACTGGAGACCTGGCGGTATAAGGAGCAACAGATTCCAAGTCATCGTGATCAGACAAGTCTGCTTGAGATTCATAATCAAGAATGTTTTCCTTGATGCTTCTTTTAGGAGAACCAGCTGATTGGAGAGTTTCAAGTCGTTGTTCCAATTCTTGCCAGACGGATTCTGAGATAAATACTCGAGTGGTGCCGACTAGAGTACTATAGTCTGGGAATACGGCAGTGATTTCTTCACATCGAATCCTAACTGGTTTGTTTTGACTTTCGACACTCAATCCACCAACTTGACCATAACGAGCCAAGAAATCCATAAATGGCAGAGAGGTGTTGAAGCTGCCTTCAGCTCTAGCATTAGCCAGTTCAGGAATAGATAGAGCCAATAGCTGAGACTTGACCTACAAAATGAGGTTTTGTGTTTGAGAAAGGCAGCACAAAAGGGATATACTTAGATGGCACACATACCTTCTTGGTATCAGCTACATCACCAATACAAGCAACATACCATGGTCTAGTCTCATCAATAGCACCAAATAGCTCATCCAAGTCCTTTGCCAAATCATCAGCAAGAGTCTTACTATCTATCGGATTGAAACGAAGACGTCTTGATGGTTGACGTCTGAGCGTTGATGACGAGAAACCTTCTCCTTTAGCAGCTCCTTGAGCAGCGACATGAGACGAGAAGAGTTTCTTCAACAATGCATTTGATGATGGTGGATTGACACCAGAGCCAGCGAATAGCGATATATGGTCTGGCGATACAGCAATGACATTGCGACTGGTAAAATCGGATAAACGATACTCGGTTGTACCGGACGAGTGCTGAATCATAAAGTTGGCTCCACCAGATATCATCAGACCCTGCTTTGATGAGAGATTCTTCATCAAGCTCAAGTCTGATGGTGTGGATTGTTTTGACTCGGTGTTTAGCATGGGGATTACATGGGTTTCCAATACATGTTCTGGGATTGGCGTCAAGTTTGGCTGATGAAGACCTTGTGAGGCAAGACGTTCTGCTGGTTCAATAGCAGTATGCTTGCGGAAGAGATCGACCAGTTTTTCCTGGATATAGTTGGTCAAGAGCCCGTCTAGAGTATCGACCATTGGAGTGACCATTCCAGGCATATCGACGACACCGATATAGTGTTCAGCGTCATCAGCACATAAACGCGCATTCATTTTCTCGACAATCCATTCGAATACGAGTTTATACATGGATCGAGCCAAAGCATCTCGCTGCTGACGAGATCCATCAGCATTCAAGAATTGGGTACAGAGAGCTCCATTGATGGTCGTAGACTTGTACGTCAAGGTGAATTCCAAGTCTTTGGAAGATACACCCAACAAATCAGCTGCAATATCAAGCTCGTCGACGTGACGAATAGTAGCGGCTTCACCCTGAGTACCGGTATCGTCATCAGCAAATGCGATATTACCCAGATGCAAGATCCCAGCCAATATACGAAATACGAGTTCCTGTTTCGATTTACTGATTCCCACGGCTTTGAGTTCTTCCCTCAATGCCGTGAAACGAGCAGCATAAGCTGGCGATAAAGTAGTTTTGGTACGATTTGAAGTTGAAGGTGCCAAGTATACGAATGCTTCATCCAGATGCCAACCACTGCGTTCTTCAGACGTAGCTCCGGCGACCAGATTATAAAATACGTCAAAGTTTCTATTGGCTTCTCGAGAAGAAGTCAAGTGTGATGTGTTCAAGTTGTAGTGCAAGACTTTGAGACCAATCAGCTGCTTCTGTTTATATTGTAGTTCTTGGTAGCATCCGAATAAAGACCTTCCAGAAGCTTGGCCAAAGACATCGAGAATAGCGGATACGGTACCAATCAATTTCGTTACACGAGATCGCTTTTCAGGGGTTAGCTTTACGAGTTGTTGAATGACGAGTTTGGCAGTCTCGGTCTTGCCACTTCCCGATTGGCCCCTAAGAGTCTACCATTTAGCTGAAATGCACTATACTATACTAAATATGATAATAATATCATAAAAACGTCACTCACAATAACATGACTGTCTGATCTTCATCATCGCGATGCAAGTGCTGATGCACACGTCCAGCCAATTGAAAGACATGAGGAGGTAGGGTAGAGACACTTTCAATAGTTTCATCAGCATACAAATTAGACTGTTCATCCTTTTCAACTGATGGTTGAAGGGCAATCTAAAAAGAACGAGATTTTTTAATGAGGCTACAAATGAAGCTTAGACAACGGAATCAATGATGCACAACTCAAACACGAAAGGACAAAGAGAACATATCAATAACAGATGATACTTACCAGAGTATCACATCCCAAATACGTATAAGACTCTCCGTGAGCTTTTCGATCAATAAGAACAGATGCAATATCATCCTCGGTCTGCAGTCCCTTTCCAGCTAGTTCTCCATGCTGCAGTTTGACAGAAGGACCAGACGAGGTAGCTCCGGCAGACTTGTTTGGTGATCGTCCCATTATATTCTAGTCCCATGCACCTTTTGGTTAAGTTTTTTCTGATTGTTGGTCTGTTGCGTCTTCAATCAACTCAAGGTCTGGGATGGAGTTTGCGTCTCTTTGATGAAATTCGTGGCATGCGATAATGAATCTGATATTGTGAGAATAAAAAGTTGTGTTGTGATATTGCTAAGCATGAGAAACCTCGCGCTGTCATGTTTTTCACGTGTGCTATGTCATCAAAGTTTTGCGTTGAAGAACTGACAGTGACAGCAACAAAAGCGTGATAACCCCAATTTAACTTCCATAATCATGTATACTAACTGTGGATTAAATATTTAGAAATGTTACAATCTCATTATGACCATGCTTTGCGACTTGTGTTGCGATTTGTCCCAGCCGATTGCGCTCTTCTACTCAACAGCAGTGTACCGTTCCCATTATTCATCACATCTGTTAGAAGCACTTTATTCCGTGACGATTCTCGATACATTGATGGGTCTCGATACGGTGTTGCAGAAGCTGCTCTTGAAGACGATGGTCCAAACGTAGACGCTGACACGGGTCTTGATTTCGACCAAGAGGATTCATTATCGTCGTCATTAGAAGTATCTGCCCATCTGACAGAAGACCTTGTCGTGCCCCCAGTTCCAGGTCGTATTCGTCTGAATTCATCATCTATAGCACTTCGGACAGCCAAATGTTGCTTCTCGGCAGCGCGAGGAATGGCATACTTTCGAAGCTCTTCGTATGGGAAGCTGGTGGAGTCAATCGGTAGGTGGTGAGAAGGAAGGAGCAACACGACGGGTTCTCCAATACGTCTTGTTTGCGAGTGCTGTATTGGAGGAGGAGCTAGTTCTGCAAATGCTGGAGCTCGTTCATTAGCAGCAACATATCGAGCGTCTAGTTCCAGCTGCTGAGTCTTTGTCAATACACGTTGACGTTTATACTCCTCCACACCTGCTGCCAAAAGTCCATTGGTTCGTGACTTGGCACTTTGAGAACGACTGGTTGGAGCGGTCGTGAGATCATCATCACTCGTGTTTGCAGCCACCATGTTGGTCCTCTGCAGTCTGAGGTTTCTCAGTCGGTTGTTTTCTTGTTCGAAGAGTCCAATCTTTAACGTGTTTGATGAGGTCTTGTCTCGTAGATATTGGTCATATTCATCAGAGAGTGAAAATTCGGGTTCCTTGTCACCATCTCCTTGTATGAGAGCTCGCACTTGATCTTCGAGCTCCTTGACATATGTTTGATATTGGTTTAAGGAGTATTGCATTTCACTTCTCTCGGCCTATGTAAAATTGATTGAGGCCAAGCAAAAAAACCGTTGCGGAACAGGCTCTAAATGAGACGAGGCGCTGATACGTACATTCCATTCCTGCTTTTCCACATTAAGCAGTTCCAAAACACCTTGATACTGAGCCTTGAAGGTTTGAGATTGCTCAAAGTGCTCCGTTATGGATTTTTGTGATTCAAATGTGAGTCTCTCTATTTCCATTTCGAGATGCGCGATTCGTTGTTCAGCAGCCTCTCGTAAAGATCTCTCCTCTTGCACTTTGGCATCAAGTTGAGGTATTATGACAAAGTCCTTCGGTATCAGAGTTGGAGAGTTGGATCCGATTCTTGTATCAGTCGCGGTTACGGTAACATTTTCTGGTGTTGCCTGGTTATTTGAGGTTGGAACAGCTTTGCTGCTGCGTGGTGCAACTTTGGTTTTCCTTGTCGGTTGGTCAAATGCGGATTTTCGCGTTGTCATATCCAACTGAACAGTATTCGACTCCACGCAGACAGTTTGAGTGTGATTTGGTTGGTTGCCTTCCGTAATTGGATGACGTGTTGCATCATGTTGATTTGGTTGTTCAACGGATGCTGGAACCGAAGGAGACCTTGATGGTGATTCCATAGTAGCAATGCGAGCTTGTAACTCCTCAACTACAAATGAATCGGTATTAGAACACAGGTAAAATACCATTCTCCATCGCTGCGATGAGTTCTTCGCCACCTTGAGCTCTCATATTCTCCTTCTCAGTAGCAAATGCAGACTGTGTCTCCAAATACATTTTCCTCTCCTCTTCCCATACTTGTCTCGACTCGGAAAGTCTAGACTCGAAAGACAAGTGCTGTTCTCGAAGCTGCTGTTGGCTGTCAGCTAGGTCAGCCTCTAAGCCTAAAATTCTGCATCGACGGTGTTCCAACGAGTGTGTAAAGGACTCTTCGATTCTCTTGGAGTTGCTTTGAAGAGAGGCGACATCTTCTTCATGACGCGACACAGTTTTAGCATGCTAAAGATAGTGGTGTTAGTTACAATTTCGCAATATCGAGAAAGCAGAGCATTCATACCAGCTTATTCAGATTGTCTAGTGCTTCTTTGAGCCTTGCGATTTCCTTATTTGGCACCTCGACCTGGATTCCAACGTCAGCTACTACAGGTGCTTCAGACTGCACTTGGACTTCCACGCCAAAGTACTCTGTTTGAACAGAAGAGTTCGTTGTTGGCATTGGTTGTGGTTTTGTTTTCGCGTCGTCTTCAAAGGAATCCTCTGCAGCGAACTTTACACCACGTTTTTTCGGCTTCGGTGGTCCGACTTCGGCTGCTACCGCTATCTGCACAGAAACTGGTTCCTCTGGAGCACTCGTACTCTTGCTGGCAGTCTGTTCATGTAAATTAAGGAGTCAGTTATGGAACTCAACGTGGCCGCAAAAAAAATGTTGTTCGAACTTACATTTAGAGGTCCCGAGCGAGCCTGTCGAACCCCACCAACTGCCTGTTTTATGAGCACCTCTATAGGCTTTCCAGCTGCTTCTCCATGCGCTAGTACGTCTTTTAACAAGGCGTTTTCTTCTTCGAGAGTGCCAAAGTCCATCGCAAACCTGTCAATGAGGATTTCTCGTTTACGGAAAAAGTCCTAAATAAATTCAATAATTTTGAGTACAGTTTTCCTGTTATAAATCTGATAATGGATATTTACTGTGCAGAGAATATAAAGATGATCAAAGCAAAGTATGGCATTCAACAGCTTCGTCTCGTCTGTCGCTAGATCTCCCTTTGGAAGCACATTCAGAAGCTTAGCGTGAGGTTTTGAGTAGTCCACTGAGTAAACGTCCACAGAGCACTAATTTGCTTCAGTTAATGTTTGAAAACCAGAGCCACCAAGAAGAAGAGGCATACACTCTGAAGGTAGGCCTTAATGGACGACGTATAGTCTTGCAAGTATTCCGCAACCATTGGAAAGACATCTCCAGAGTTCTTTGCAAACTTGTGAACTAAAAAACGATTATTATAAGAGGCTGTCGTTGTCGATTTCCAGGAATTTCAACTGGTTCTTACCAAGCTTGGTCGAGAATTTGCTAAACCCAACGTCCAATTTCGATTTGAGGAAACTTAGTCCGTTCAACTGCAGGTCTCTGATATACAAACTAGGCCAAAAAGATGTAAATTTGCCAGATCATATCCCAACCAAAAATCGATTCAACAAACCTCGTCCTCGGAAACTCAGCCTCAAACTTCTCATTAACCAAATCCGTCTCAGATCTCACAACTCTTGCACCAAGTCTCAAATCAGACTCCCATATCGCATCCTTGGTCTGCTGACGTGCCCGTTCTCGAACCTCGTATAATTTCTCAATAGATTTGGAGTACCGGGTCTTGGAATCCTGCAAGGTGTCGCTGGATTTCATAGTTCCAGATGATGTCTTGGGTTTGATCTTGCCCTTGAATTGTTGAGATCCCATAGATGGATACTGGTTGTTGTGATGTTGATGATGAATGTCAGCCTTGTCCAAAGAACCATGGCGAGAGGGAGCAAGGATGGTCGATGCATCGTCATGAGCTGCATTGGTGGGTTTGAGATAGGACTTGTCATCTTCTCGTAGTGGGCTTGCACCCAGGATTTGATTAATATTGGTTTTGGTTTCCACATTGCGACGATTCCATGATTGAGAGTTTTGCAGCTGGGGCTCCGATCGCCAGCGTGAGGAGCTCATTATTCGTGGCCCCTCTCCAGCCTTTTGCTATCTGCTCAAAGGTATGTGATCAGGCTGCGATTTTTGAATCCGGCAAAATCGTGACAACTGTGCACTGCAAAGTCGATTTTAACAAGCAGACGCAGATAGATACAATGACGCGGTATTAAATAGATCTCAAAAAATCCACTGGTCGTTATGAAACAAGCAAAAATACACGATATAAGCGAACAATCCATTTTGCGTCCATCTTCTTTTCTATTTTCCAAACTACGACTTTTTTTTCTGTATATTAGCTACATCTATAATCCTTCCTTCAACTGTAGGAGAAATGTTGGGGAGTTGTTCAGAAGACTTATTTACTTTTCGTGGCGGGCCGCCCCCATCATCGTCGTCGCTCACTCTTTTAAAGCTCCCAGTCAAGACATTAGTGGACACTTTCGTCCATGCAGCGGATTTAGGCATATGCTTTGTTGGAGATGGTGTACGTGCTCTCCTGAGTACTTCCTGAGTATCTGGAGAAGCAGAACGAGCTGCTCGACTGTCAAAACAAGCATCGATTGTCCTTTGATAGCGTACGGTACTGTCAATGGAATCATCAGACGCCCAATGACTGGCCTTTCTCAGGATGTTGAGTACTTTTAAGCCTGCAAAGTATCGTCGCTAGAGCATCTAATATTAGTTTTCTAACGACATATTTGATGATTGCAAATGTATACGTACAAAGATAGTTGACAAGAGCATACCAGCCTCATGGTGTACAATGTGTTTGGATCCTTTCAGTATCTCAAATCCATCACCACCGTTTGCGAGATAGTCCCGAGTTGCTAATGTGTACTTTTTCTGTTTGTCGACAGGTTCCTTTGTACAAACGTCACCTGACGTGCGTATTAAGTGAACAGAGATGATACGATTGAATGGCTCTCGACGCTGTTTTTGAGGAATTTGAGTCCATACTTTTGGCTGCGATGCCCAAATTCAAACGAATGAAACAGCTCATACGATTTATTTCCAACTTACTGAATCATAGCGGAAACTCATGCCAGAAACTTGAGGAAATCGTCCTTCTGTAGCCGGAACCTTTGAGACTCCATGTTCAAGCGCATCGTAAATCTTTTGGCCATCAACTTCCAACACCACACATGGGTCTTCGAATGGGAATATGTCCTAAGTTTTGAAGTTCAATGAGCATGAAAATCGTCAAGTGGAGAGCAACGGAAGCGCTACAAACCAGGAGATCATGTATCGTGATTTCACCGGGACCTTAGAGTAGAGAAGGGGTGAGAGATGCATCCTCACGTTATAAGAGTGCGCGAATGCTTACCATATACAGAATCGGATCTGACAGTCCCTCCACATATAAGCGCAACATCAGTTTCGTACGCAATTCTCATAAGGTCGGCAGCAAGGTTGCCTATATTTGATTCTGATAGTCGAACTGTTGTAGAAAGAGCATCTAAAGCGACTGATGTGGTACAAATTGGCCGAGTGAGGTGAGACGAGACTCCAGCCAGCAGCGCCTCTACAATAGCGGCACTGTCAGGATCTTCTGGTATTCGTGATTCAATCTCATGTTTGACCACGGTTATTGATTCCACGTGATATTTGCCATCTCGTTTCTCTAGATGTATTTCAACTGTTCCCATTTCCTATAGTGAAAACTGCGCCTTGGCATTTTGACGAATGGCTAGATCATCAAAACGGCCGCTTACACGAAAATCACATCCACTCTTCAGGATGCGAATACCACCATTGTACGTGCCTTTAGGTTCCTCTACAACATTATTGCCATCCACAACAAAGAAATGATCATGACCACCCAATACAAAGTCAATCTCTGGACATTCCTTCGCCAATATTTGATCGTTGGGCAGTCTCATATGTGTCAATGCGATTATAACATCACATCCTTCAGCTTTTAATTGCTTTGCCATCTCTTTACCAGCCTTGATAAAGTCTTTGTAGTTGACTGGTGGCAACCTAGCAACAGTTGCAAGCCAATCTTTTTCGATAATGCCTATGATTCCAATATTGATTCCAAAACGCCGTATAGTTAGATGACTTAGACCAGAACATAACGGAGCCTCGGTCAGCGGATCGTCTAGATTCGTAATGACCCAGGGACAGTTGGATATGCTCATCATCTCTTCCAGGACGTCAACTCCGAAATCAAGGTCATGGTTTCCCATGAGAGCACAGTCGACATTTAGTGAATTCATGCCTTTGATCATATGGGATCTGGTAAAAATTGAAACCCTTCAGTTCGAGAAAATCAAAAGCTCGAGACAAGACATTCGTAGAAAGCGATACAACGACATAAGTGACTAAGGCAGGATGTTTGGGAGCAGCAATAGACACTCACCCTTTGGTCACGGCCGATTCAACGGATGGGTTGAGAAGATCTCCAGAAAAGAGCAACAACGGCGACTCTCCTGTAGCATCCTTCCATTTTTTTCTGAAAGTATTCAGCTCAGAAGTGAAACGAGCCAGTCCACCGACAGGTTCCTGTGAATTCAGATTGTGTTAGTGAAAAACCAAGCACCAGAACTTTGATGTTGCAATTTCCAGGCAATTGTGCGGTTGTAAACCAGATCGAAAGGGGCCCAGCAAATTTATGTTAAAGATTGAATTGGATCTGTCAAGACAAACCTTCTTGAATGGTTCCAACCGATAGGCTAGAGAGGAAACGGTTTGAGCAGATCAGGTTTTTTGTTGCAATTCAAGACACATGACACATCAGAATGAGTTGACTTACCGTCATTAAAATGAGCAATAGGCAATACAATTTTATCACTACTCATTTTCACGTCCTCAAGGGTTTGATCAAAGTGAACTGATAAAATGGAATCGGTAATGGGAAAAGTGCTCCTTGAACAGCGCAGGCAAGAAGACTAAAAGAATTGAAACTGCATTGAGATGCTTTTAACGCGTAATTACTCCTTATTGTCCCATCCCAATAAGCTCTAAGACAGTCGCCAGGAAAAGCTCTAATAGCAAACGACAAAGTCGCGATGTCACCTAGCGAATTTCCAATAAAGGGCATGTCTCGGGTCCTCTCATATCTGAAGTTGGATGTAAGGTCGCTCTCTCGCGTCGCTCGAGTCTCAAAGGAATAGAATGAAGCTGTACGTTTAATGTTTGAGCTGCTTGTTGTTTCTTGTGCCTTTTTGTCGCTAACCTATATAATTTGATAGGCTGTTGCCAGTCTATATGAGACATTGCCTCCTCGTGGTCGTCTCTTTTGTTTTCATCATTTGGCCGTCATTCTTGACAATCAAACACATCTGGGTCAAAATGTCTTGAAGCATGTCAAGAAGTTGACAGTGGGTGGAAAGCCTGTTGGGCATCCTGAAACTGCAGCCTCACCTTGTTATTGGTTAGTGGTAGTGGATACGCCTTCGTTTGCCTCGTTGCGTCATTGATGTCTTTGACAATTCACAGCAGCTCAGTCACCGTTCAACCTTGTTTGATATAGACAGCAATGACATCGTCTATCTCAATGAACGCCGTATCTCTCGTCTCATGGGGCGTGGCAATAATATTCGTCATGTCCAACCATTTGCCTTTTTTGTCAACATGTTGAAGCACGCTCGAGAATTGGATTGTATTTGAGCTCATCCACCGATACGATAAAGAAGACGAGCCTATAAACGAGGAGGCTGCTCGCCAATTTGCCACCAGGAACCCAAACTGTAAACTCCGTATTGAAGATAGAAGTGTCTACAACTCAAACTGCAACCATCACAACCACAATGCAGTATATGAAAGTGGATCGCTTCTTTATCTCTAGCATCAGCGATACCGGCCAGGAAGCCGTCCAGCCAATCCTCCATACTCTACGATTAACGAGTACTGAAGCTTTGACAGCATTCAGTATTGGGGCAGAGACATTGAGAAAACATTCAATCTGTCTGCAGACTACTGGGATTTATCAAGGGACAGTAAACTCAAACATATAAAGATAGATGAAGTCCCTTCCATTGATACTTGTAAGCCATAGATCTCGCTTGCATCGCTTGCCTCAGCAGCTGCCAAGGCTAAACGCGAATGTTTGACCGTTGGCACCGACTCGAAAGCGACTTCAACTGTCGCTAACGAGCTCCTACAACCATCCGCCACCCGCAATTCCAATTTCAGATCTACAACGTCTTGTATTGACATCAAACGCTACTAGTGTACTTGACCTCGTACGTGTATATGGTAGACAGCTCAAAAGTCTTGTCATCCGTGATTGGTTGAATTCTCCAGCTGCAGCTAGCTTCTCCAGAACAGTAGTGGTCGAGCATTGCCCGAATCTTGTAGAGTTGGCACTTGTCTCTGACGATGAGAGCAATGACAATCTGGTGGAAATGCTCGCCACACAACTGGAAAAGCTGCAGTTCTTGGACTGCGACTGTTGTATGATCTCGCGTCGAACTTTAGGTAGAATTGTTGCTAGTCGTGCCAGAAAGGGGTTGAAAGTATGCTTGAACGTGTACAATGTCATAGAACTCATAACTACAGAACACAGATCTATAGGTCGTCAGGCAACAGCTTGTTGTTTACACCACCAGGAAAGGTGAACGGCATTCAAGCAGCCGCTCGAATGGCGAAGGCTGCGCTCGTTTTGGAGGATTTTGAAGGTCTTGGTGCTTGTCAAAAAATTGTATAAAAAGGTGCAATTATATTCTCATAGTGTTTGTACAAGGAGGGGGATGAGATGTGCTTGCTGAATATACAAAGGTGCTCTTCCAAAAAACGAAACCGAAACCAAAGGCTCAAAGTTCTCGCCAGGCAGCTTGTGGCATATTCACGTAGCGGGATTGTATTTCTCTGCGCTGTCAACAAATGAACATGCGTAACAAATGCTGGGTTGAGGTAGACGAACGAAACAGATCTACGGAATAGACTGATGCCAAAGGCTTGAGATGGCAAATGATCTCGTGTCCTTATACTGCGAGTGTGGGATCCGTTGCGTTGCCATCCGCAATTTTCGCTGGAGCGGCACCCCAAGCTGATGGTCGTAGAGTCTCTGGAACTTGAGGTATTTGGGCCACAGACTTGATTGCTGTTCCAAACCGTAGATTTGCAGCTGCCCTCAACGACATTGTCAAGACTGTCACGGGTCCATCAAAAAGCACTGGTTGAGTCGTGCTGAATAACAAAAAGGTGGCACGTAAGAGAGAATGTAGACCAAAATGCTCCATTTAAATTCACAATACGTACAAGATGAGCAAAAACTTGAGTATAATATCCAGCGACAGACTTGCCCATATACAGACATACACCACCACGAATTTAAATGGTGTGGTTTTTACAATCGAGGACGGTCCAACACTTTTGCGAGGTGTTGATGTATCTGCTGATGAGCTGCCGTTTACTGACATTGCTCTTCGTAGTGAGTGCTTGGCTGTGAGCACTTTTCGTATAAGTGCGTAGTCACATATTACGGCTAATGCTTCTGTAGTTAAGACCTAAAGTGAGTTTGTGTAAGTATGATTGAACTGAATGTGTCGGATATGATGTCGGTACCATGGCAACTAATGAAAACAATGGCGTGTTAGCGAAAATGAAAGCGGTTTTTTTGTTATTGCTGTGTGCTTACAGACAAGTGGTTCGTATACAGCATAGAACAAAGGTTCTGAGGGGATCAGCGTCGGTTTAATAGTCTACTTTCAACCCAACAACAAACTGTGAGGTCAGCAAACCGAGTTCATTGATCGTTACTGAGTCGTCGATTTCAAACTTACGAATGCTTTCAGCAAAAGCCAATATGGAATCATGACCACGACAGGCAAACAGTACAATACGAGACATATCCGATTGAAGAGGTCAACTCTTGGTGCCAGCGATGAGAATGAAAGAATGAAACAAACAGCCGGACTAATGAGCTGTGGTTCAGAATTGCAAGTCCAAACTGGTGAATATAGCAAAACAGGAGAAGGTAAAAATAGTGAAGTCGATCAGGAAACCAAACAACCCCACGTGGAGTGTTGTGAATCTTGGCTTACCAAAATCAGAAACGACATCATGATGCCAAAGCCGACGGCCTCATTGAATTTGCTGCTTCCCGTATATCCAGTTAATATTGTGAGATCTATAAACAATTCAGATCAAGTCCACTATGCATGACCATGAGAAAGGCAGTTCGTAACGTATACATACCAACTGAAGCTAGCAACATGACTAGCGCTAAAGTTTTTTGCCTTTCAGAGTCACTCAGAAACATTTTGAAGGGGCTTGGTAGGCCATGATGGAAGAGTGCTGTAATAGAGGCAGATACTTGTGAGACGAGATGTAGATCGCCTCAACATCCTCAAGGCAACACCATACTCTGCAAATTAATGACAATGTCAGCTCCAAGAACGAGACTACCGGCTATCTACGTAAAGAAAGGGGAACCTGAGTTGGGTTCAAGGAAGGCTAACTGCTCGTATCTTGTGGATGTTGAGAGTTCTGCCTCACATGGCTTACCAGCTGAATCGCGATTGGGGTTAAGTCGGCCATGGGCGTCGTGACAGTGTGAATTGGATGAAAATTTGGTTAATTTCTACCTTAGTGTCTGGTGATGCCACGGTTCAATACGGATCGTAAGCTCCCAATCATAAGGGAAAGACAGTGGATACGACGAGGGCAAGAGGTCGAAAGTTACCATGCGATCATTACAACCCGAAAATGAAGATGGTCTTTGAAACTTTTGGGTCGACGGAGACACCTCATCGAATAATTAGACATGTTTCATGTCCAAAGCAGGTACGTGCATGCCCTTAAACTTCAACAATAAATGGTTCAGCATTGACGACGCGAAATGTCAATCTTGAAGCATGTGTGGCGTCCCATGGCTCACGTAAATTCTCGCTGTTGATCTCGATCTTGAATGCGAACTTTTTCGAATATGTATGGGTGAAACTTCACAAGAGCACAAGAGAGGGAGGCTGGAATCAAATAATAAACAATTCTGTTGAAGTTTTTCGTCCCGTTTTCTTGCGTTCTTGACTTGACGGTCAACGTTCCCATTACATTCTTGAAACCACCAGCAACGATAGACGCAATGCCAGAAGAAGCAACCGTGTTGCCCGCTGAGATAATTGAGAAAATACTTGAATACGTAGAAAATGATGGAGTCATGGATGTTAGGAGTCTTGCTCGGACGGCTCTAGCATCAACGCAATGGAATGAATGTGTAAGACTTGTTTCAAGAAATTAAGTTTGACGATTTATCACGTTGAGCTCATATTAATATTGCCTCAATAATAGGCTCTTCGAATACTCTACAAAGAATTGCCACCTCTTCGCAACGAACGTGAGGAGGATCTTCGCTTCTGCCATCACAAGTTGTATCGCATTTTAGCAAATCAGGCATTAAAGGGACAAGATGTTTTGAAGCATGTCAAAACGCTCACATTTACTGGACGACATGCTGGCCACGTTGATGATGCGGATTTACCTTGCCATTGGTAAATCAACAGTATCTGTGTTGCATGCGATTCTGCGCATACTTGCTCAACCATTTCTTATTCTGTTACAGCGTGGGAACGCTTCATATCGACGAGCAACGCACCTCCAGCCTATTAGAACGCTGCAGTAGTCTACGCCGAGTAAAAGTCTATGGTTACGTCCTCGGAGTATTCAAGTATGCTCAAAATTTGAACAGCCTTCAGTTATCACGCCTTACGAGTGACGAGATTTTGGAGGAGGGCGTCGGTCGTTTATTTGCCACGAGGAATCCCGATTGCAAGATAGGCGTCGCCATTCAGAAAGGAGCCATAGCAGCTTCAGTGCTGATGGCCATGCAGCATGTAAAAGTGGAACGCTTCGTAGGATATTATGCTGAAGACCTGCACTTATTTCTATCGGCTTTACGATCCTCTAGTATTCAGAGTCTGAAATCATGTAGTATATATGACGATGAAACTGGGCTGACACTCGACGCGAACTTTAGTGGGCTGTCAGAGTTTTTCAATATGAAAAGCTTTGAATTTGGTAGTGAAAGGCTTGTGGCAGATAATAGCCAGATATTAAAGTCTTTAGCTTCAGAGCAATGTAATGCTCAACTTGAGTGTATATCGCTTGAAACCACGGAGGTAGCAAATCAGGCTTCTACGGTTGCTACGGAGCTCATTGGACGCCATGCACTGACTCTTCGAAAATTGACTCTAAATGCCGATATAAGATTTGATCCGCCACTCACGGTTCCAATCCCTCATCTCGAGGAGCTGTCAATACCACGTAACAAAGGACAGGTACTCCAGCTCCTATCTAAGTATGGTAGCCAGCTCACGTGTCTGGAGATCAGGAACTGGTTCTATTCGTCAGGATTGGACGTGGAAGTTTTAATAGATTGCTGTCCGAATCTAGTGTCCACACACCTTCCGTACTATGCTAACGAGAACAGTATCATGCTTATGGCCACTAGCCTCACCAAGCTCCAATATCTGGACTGTAATAGCTGTCGAATATCTCATGAATTGGTACAACGCATTGTCAAAGCAAGGGCCCAGAACAAGATAAAGTCATGTCTGAATATGTATACAGATTCGTTTCGCCAGTATGATAGTGTCACTTTAGCAGTATATACATCGTCTGGAGGGGCGCTCTTGTGGACTCAAGCCAAAGTGATGCATCACAGGATGTATATTCGCCAACTGAAATCGAAACTGATGATGAATCTTGAAGGAGAGTAAGACTCAGAAGATGCAAAAGTATGCTTTGTAGCAATGCTTGTTTGGAAATTGATCACTTTTGTAGTCGTGTAGTTGATATTCGTTTGTAAGCCCATCTCGTAAAGCATATAAATAGTATATCGAATCAGTGAGTCAAGTATGGACGTTTTCATGAACATGTTATTCAAATGAAGTCCTGATAACTCAAAGTAAAGCATTCATTCATTCAGCACAGACATTTATTTTGAGGTATCCATGTGGCCACTATTCTTCATTCTTCCTTTACATGATTTTGAATACTACTCACTCACTTCACTCTTTCTCCTACTTCTTATTTTTGAGCCCTTCCAACACCTTTCGTCCCACAGTCTGGAATTCATCTGAACCCAGAGTGCTCCAGAATTCATCTATAGTTGCAGGACCAATACTGTCCAATACAGCTAAATTGGCCTCCAACTTAGCAATCCTCCTGGCACTTTGCGATACAGCCAAATACTTGTCCATTTCTTCATTGGCACGATCCAATATTTGTTCACGCTCTACAACAGCGTCCAAAAATCCTAATTTGAGTGCTTCTTGTGGGTCTGTGATGAGCGTTCCTTGTTGAATGAGTCGAGCAGCCTATGAAACAAGGAGATATAAGTGAGAACCGAGTAGTCCGACCATAGAAGAACCAAAGAGCATACCAAACTGGGTCTCCCAATAACTTGTTCAGCAAGCACATGAATATACGAAGGCACACTCAATGAGATAGCAGCCTCCGTCAGCCCCATCGAGAATGGTTTTGAAAGTGGACCGACACGGTAGTCACAGCACATTGCTAGTACTGTCCCACCTGCTGGAGCAGCTCCGTTGATTGCTGCGACGGTTGGTATCTTCATTTTGAGCAAGAGCTCACAGACGTCGGTGAATGTCTCCATGTACTACGAGGGGAAGGGGATCGTTGGTACTGGTGACAAGCGCATACAGTGAACCTGTTGGTATAGTCAAGTTCACGAGTCCTTACATAACGAACTTGTTCCTCAAACTCTTCATGGTCCTGCGTAGGTTGTCGAATAACATGGTTTAGATCCAGACCAGCGGAGAAGACCTAATCACAGGACAATATGTGTCATTGTGTGTCTCAACCCCACGAGGAGCCGGATGCCACAGCCTAAAATGAGAATTTGGGTTCATATTCACGAATGTAGTACCTTTGGCAAGCTTGAAGCGAGAATCAGGCCCTTTGAATCACTTTCAGATATAGCCTCCAATGTTTCGCAGAGTTCTCCAATTGTCGCGTTTGTCAAGGCGTTTACAGGAGGAGAAGTAAGGAAAAGAGTCGTGACCTATCGTCAACATACAAATGTTAGGAAAGGAGCTCCAAATACAGTGCAATCAGCAACACGAACTTTTGTGACTGCATGTGTGTCTGTGATGATGCGAGGTTTTGAAGTCTCTGTCGAGAATGTCCTCAACGTGTTGACCTTCCAGCAAGCCTGACGTGCTACTCTGGCTCCAATTCGAATCATCTTGGTAGTCTTCAGCGAATAATCGTGTTTGGATGAGGTTGTGACTAGTTGCGCGTCAAACAAGTTGCAGAAGGGATTTATATAATAGAACGCGGATGAGAAGGCGTATATTTACTAGGAATAGGGTCCTCCAACGCGTCGCGAAATCCAAACTTTATATTCACACTGCGCAAAAACCAAAACAACAACGAGCAATGATAAACTAGGCAAGAATGAGCTTATTACGAGAGGAAAGTGACGATTCGGGTGAAGAAGATGATCACGATCCAGCCACGTTCCTAGTCTCATCAAGCAACAATAACAATCTGGATGTGTCCCAAAATCACATTGCTTTTGGATTGGGAGGACAGCAGCAGCAGAGAGGCCAACTATTATTGTCAACTTCTGCTCAAAAGAATTCCAGCATACATTCTACAATGACCAGCACGGGCAGCAACCTGGGCACTTATCAGCCTCCTGACTTGAGTGCATTGGAATCAGGTGAAGATGATGACGACGACGACCAGGATGATGATGATCATAATAGTCAGATTCGACAGCCTGGATCTGCAATCATTGCTGCAGATCCACCATTTGCTAGGACACTACAAAGTAGCTTGGACGGACTACCTGCTCAATGGCCCAGTACACATACGGCATCCGTTATCGCAACAAACCCATATACTACCACCGCAACTGCTACTGCAATCCTCTCGCACCAGCAGCAGCAACAGATGCCGATGAATACAAACACTGTACCGTCATCGTCATCATCTGCCACGACACAATCCGCACAGTACCAAAAGTCAGGCTATCAGCCTCCAAAGCTATATGACGACGACGAAGACGAAGACGACGACCACGGTGACAACCACGATGATCTAGATCCATCTGATGACGGATCTGTATCGCCATCCATCATGATTGAAATGGAACCATTTGTGAAGAACAAGGAGGCTGAACGTGACTTGTCAAAGCACAATAATAATAATAATAATGACAGCAGTACCAATAGTAAACGTGGTCGAGGACCAAAGTCACGGCATCGTACTAGTGCTGATCATAATAATGCTGTGGGGAGATCATCGATGGATGAGGCTACTCAGGGTGCTTATAATGCTAAACAACGGGCTCAACGAATATGGACTAGTCAGAAGAATCTGGATGTCTTTTTGAAACGAGTTGCGTGTTTGGTTGGTTTTGGTTTCTTTGACTTTTGTGATGTCACAGAGCTGACAGGTCATCGCTCGTTTAGATCTATGATTATTACATTTCAAAGGGCGTAACCTGTATATTTCTTGCCAGGATGACGAATCTAATGTATGCTTCGTGCGAATTTGATTGTTTTAGTTTATCATTGCTCACATTTTTTGTTGTGATTGTGAATTCACAGAATCGCTGCATTCATCGTTGGATTCTCCACCTTTCTATTCTATTGTGTCGACCACTCGTTGATACCAAAGAGTCACAGGATGTCAGAGGTGCTGAAGGATCAATGCATGTCAAGGTAGGATTTCAACTCGTCGCCTAGTGTATGCTTTCCCTATAACCATATTTTTTCCTCGTCCTCGTCCACTTAGCCTGCCAGTATTCACCAGCATGTTTCTCTTCTTTTTCGTGATTTGGTGGATATGGATGCTGTGCAAGATTATGTTTGAATTGCCAGCTCTGCTCGAGATGCAGCAATTCTTCATTCATGTCCTCGAGATATCTGATGTAAGGGCGTTGTGGCTTCACTTGAATAGCTTCAAAAAGGAGTGTTTATGTTTTTCCTCATCAAATTCTCAACGGATTTCTTCCATAGAGAGATCTACAACTTATGCAGTGGCAAGACGTAGTCCCTCGCATCGTCCGCTTGAAAACTCTACCAGGCTTCAACCCAAACCGCATCCCAGCCATAGATCGACTCGACGCTCATGCTCTCGCAAACCGTATCTTCCGTGTCGACAACTATATGATTGCCATGTACAACAAGGATATCTTGGATTTGTCGGTCCCGTTCCCATTCCCGGTCCCGTATATCGGCAAACGACAGTTTTCGACCAAGATTATGGAATGGAATTTGAATTATTGTATATGGACTTGGGCTTTTGATGAACGTGGTGCTATACGGAAGAGGTTCTTGAGGGATGTCAACAGGTAAAGGTTCTAGTTCTTGACGACAGACTGGAATTTTTGAGTAACTGACCTTGTACCCATGATAGGGCCAAGCTTGTAAATGAGTAAGCCGTTGCTGTTCTTCGAAGACTGCTGTAAGTTGTTTTGACTGGGGTTGTTTTAGATTGAAGAGGAGGTTCGCCTATGCTGCTCTTTTCAACCTCTTGATTGGACCATTTCTTTTCATGTTTATGATTATGCACTACTTTTTCAGATACACTGAGGTATGTATGCGTTGAGCTGTGAGCAAGGGGGAGGAAAAACACTAATGTTGACAGCCTGACATGACATTTTAGGAATACCAAAAGAACCCTGGCACATTGACTACGCGTTCCTTCTCGCCTTTTGCTACATGGAAGATGAGAGAATTCAACGAACCTCCTCATCTCCTACAAGAGCGTTTGGCTGCATCCTTCAAGACTGCCATGAAGTATATGAACTCGTTTCCGAAAGAGTACATTATCATCTCTGCACGGTATGTTTTGGACGTTGTCGTAGTCGTAATGGCCTCTCAACAAAAACAAAGATCCTGAACTCACTGACATATCGCACCATATTAGATTTGTGGGATTCATAGCTGGCTCATTTGCAGCAGTATTAGCAGCCTTGGCTCTACTGGACGAAGACTTTTTACTCGAGTTTCAGATAACAGAAGGACAAACAGTCCTGTTCTATATTGGTGTCTTTGGTGGTATTGCTGCGGTAGCTCGTGGAATGATTCCTGAAGAATCGCATGCAGCTTCACCCGAACCACTCTTTCGAGAGGTGGTTGAGTATACACATTACCTGCCTAATGAGTGGAGGGGGAAGTTGCATACTGAGGCGGTATGTGTCGACTTCTGCTGCACAGAGCAAAAAAATAATAAACAGGTTCATTATCCATTGATCCTATAGATCAAGAACGAGTTTGGAGTCTTGTTTGAATACAAGATTGTGCTCTTCATTCATGAGATACTGTCGGTGCTCTTTGCGCCCTTCATTCTGTTCTTCTCATTGCCTGCTTGTGCTGAGGTATGGTGTAATTGACGGAGATTCTATAGGATTAGTAGTCATTGTATTATTTTTATGCAGGGCATTGTGGACTTTTTCAGAGAATTCTCTGTGACGGTGGATGCATTAGGAAATGTCTGCTCTTTCGCAGTGTTTGATTTCAAGAGGCATGGGAATGTTAAGGTAGCTGTGCTGTCATGATCTATTCCGTCATTTTGTGTAACCTCTTTTTGGCAGCTTGGCTAACACTTCGAATCAAAACAATAGTATGGAGCACCATCAGAAATGAGCAATGAATACTATTTGTCAAAGGAAGGCAAAATGGAGCAATCTTTCTTGAATTTTAAGGTGACTTGATTTTGGATGTTACAGAGATAACAATTGTTCTGGACCCACCCACGTATTTTTGGCATGTTCTTACACTTATTCCTTCAAAACTAGGCCAACAATCCAGATTGGGAACCAAACACCGATGGTTCCCAATTCATCGCCAACATTGTAAATAGACGTAACGAGTTGTCCGCTAGTATGGCGAGACCACCTCTGGTACCGAATCCTGGTATCTTGCATGATGGATTTGGAGGTGCTAGTACTATGGGATTGCCAAGAGCTTTTGGGTCTCCCCCTCGACTTCGTGTAAGCTACATATTTCTTTCAAATCAAGAAACAGCTTGGAGCCAGTGCCTTGTTATGGAATCGTTTTGATTATCGCTTCCATTTTTTCGTCTCATACCGTCATTTTTCTTACCAGCGACCATCACATGTAAAATTCGACAACCAATCTTCCACTAGGCCAGGACCAGCCAACATATCGCCCATGTCTATACCGCAATCCTCATCATCTCCCAACCACAATAACAATTACACTTCACCAAACAATAACAACACACCACTATCACATCTCAGCTATCCAATGTATACACCACCACAACAGCCACAACAACAGTATGGTGGTCCATCAGCAATAGGAATGTCATACATGGCTCAATCCATGTTTGCGTCAGAAATGTCTGATGGCAGACAAAATAACGCTGCGTTTGGACTGTTTGGGTTGTTGGAGGCTGCTTATGAGGCTAATAGGACCTTGTATTGAGATGTAATGCTGGGTTTGGGTGGTATGTTACTTGTTTAAGAGTTTGTATTATTGAAGGGCCTCGTTTTTTCGTATAAAGGTTTGATGATTTGTATGCTATGATTTTTTTTGTCGAGTGGTGCACGTTGGGAGTGGTGTAAGAGAGATGAAGCGGGTTTTTGAAGATTTCATCGTGAAGGTACACCTCAAATGAAGGAAATTCAAAGCAGGGAACAACAACTAGCATGTGCAGTGCCAAGCAAAACTACGAATGCCAATAGCAGCAAGTTGATGTAGTTCCTTTTAAATACTGGGTGAAGTGCTCGTATGATTTGGAGAGACTTGTTGATGTTTCTTAGGAATGGGGTTTGGTGTTGATGCGTGAGGGATTATTCGTGTCAAAGTGTGGAGGAATGGAGAAATCATGTCAAAACGTAGGACGCGTGACAATAATTATTATACTGACACAGTGATAAGAGCCCAGTAGACGCAATGGCCATTTAGGCTTGTGGTGACTCCATAATGTCGTCATGCAAGGATATAATGGTTCAGTATCTTTCCTCAAGCATGAGTAGTCGTTATTTCATGAATTTGGGCATATGGACACGGTTTTGTGTAGTTTTGGCTTGCAACAGCGTACATACACGGGCCCGGTGTTGCCTTGAAACTTGGTTGGGCGACTGGCGCAATTCGACATTACGTTTGATCTAAACAACAAAAAGTGATTTTAATGCGAGGCTACGCGTTTGAGGCTAGTTTGTAAACGATACATGGGATTCGAATTCCTTCAGCGGCGGTGATTATAACGTCCGTTTCAGTAAGTTGTTGCTTCTGACAACATAATAGCTCACATCCGAAGAAACGAAGGAAGGTGCAAGTAAGGCTCACAACTGATTTGCAGCTTATTTTGGGGAGGCCCTTGACCTGGGAGTCTTGAGTCTTGCATTTGTCTGAAACCATTGCTTGGGCCAATTTGATTCTCAAATTTTGAACAAGGTTTTCAATGGAAACAATAAGACATCCATAAATAAACGTAGGAATCCACAATTGTTTGCTGTATGGATAATCGTCCCTGTATTGACAATCTTGGCAATTGCTGGTGTGGCATTATTATCAGCATCAACCCATGTAAACAGCAGCAAACGGACAGGCAAGAGTATCAAACCATCAGGCCAAATGGAAGCTGTTACAGCTATTTCGGACAAGGGTATTTGTTTTGAATGCTTGGAACTATTTCGTGTGTGGTTGTCCTTGCTTTTCGGGTCTCATTTCTTGCAATGTGTGGTTAGATGATGGACTGCCGAATGAGCTATGGGACATTATTCTATCAAAGGCATCTGTTAAATCTCTCAGCAGACTCTCAAGGACCTGTAAAGAAATGAACTCAATCGCCGTCAAGTACTTGTATCAGAATCTGCCCCACGTACGTCGTAATGCGTTTCCATCGAATGCGAAAATGGCGTCGTGACCTGATTGTTTCTTTGAGAATTAGGAGGATTTCTATACCTGTCTCTCGCGCCATCGGTATCCGAAATCCGAGGAATCCTGCATTTTACTCATGCTCAGGAATCGAACGTCGAAACCCAACTCGTATCATCAAGACGTATTCAAACATGTTCGCAGTGTGAACATGTATAAGCTGTCTTTGCATATCTCGCGTGTCTTTGAAAAGGAATATCTCAAAGGTCGCATCGTTAGTTCTCTTTCTGCAGATGAGCAGAAGACTATGTAGGACAAGGCTACAGAACGTATTATCCAAATTGCTATTGACTTGATAAAAAAATGCTATCTAGCCACTGATATTGAATGGGACAAGGAATCGATGCATCGTACCCTACGCTACTACCCTTGTACAATCAACTCACTGTATTTGGACGACGCTATATTCGACCTGCCTGACTTTGCAGAGTTTATGGCGAAGTCTCCTGCCATCAAGCACCTAAGATACAATGGTGAATCCCATGGATGTGCAGCAGCAGCAAGGTTTATCAAGACGCAGCGGCTTGAAACCGTATCTGTAGAGTCTGATTATAAGGATAGTGGACCCACCTTGATGGCCTTGGAGCACAGCAGCTCCCTCACTCTAACCGAATTGACATTAAAACATCTAGAAGTAGACCAACCACACGATATTCGCCTTGTTAAGTATAGGAATTTGACCAAGTTGGAGTTGGATCATGTCCAGTTGTATCCTACGTTCTTTACAGGATTTGAAAGCACAACGGGCAAGCTCAAGACCCTGGAATTGTCTTGTATTGGAGACTTTAATCCATCCGATATTTGCAGTATAATCGAAGCCAGTCATAAAACAGTCGAAATCATTTCGCTCACCCATCCTGGCGCCGAACGATTTATAAATGACGGAGAGCCTCTCCCTCCACAAGATCAGACCGTATATATGGATCGCTCCATATTTCAGCACGACTTTGCCCGTTTGAATACAGTAAATATGTCTGTAGGAGACGCCAATCGTGGAGACTTTTGTAATTTCGTGACGACTAGAGGCTACCAGCTCAAGGATCTTCGTCTATCTGAATATACGGAAGGCAATACGTTCGATGTTGAAGTTATTATAGAGCACTGTCAAAATCTTAAAAATCTGGATCTTGATAATTTCGACCTTCCCAGTGAAATCGTGGAAGCTCTAGTACGTAGATTGACCTGTCTGAGGTCATTGGTGTTAGATCCCAAGAGTAGAAGTATATCAGCAAATGCCATTTTACAGGGAGCAGAAGCTCGTGCTAGATCATCCAGTCAACTACGTCTCGACTGTCGTCATGGTGCTTTCAATGTCAGTGGTGAGCTAATCGAATGGATGAAGCCCATTCAGAAAGGGGAGAGGTTTTCGAGGCTGGTGGATAAATTCAAGGAGATTTTGGAAGGGAATAACGTGGAGTGGTATGGGGATGAATACAATGTCTTCAAGGACATGGACAATAATAAACTCATCGTGCACTCAGAGTTTGACGACGAGGACTGGGGAGAAATCGAACCCTCCGTGTAAAATAGTGTCTAGTATGTAAATCTGTGGCGTAGACTATGTCTAATATAGCAGATTGCTGTTTAGACACGTCGGGGTGCATGATGTTTAAGCGATGAACAAACGCACAGTCTTACACCGATCGGTCTGTACAATGGAGCGCGATTCCATGCCAATGTTACCAATGTTACTGATTGATGGTATACAGCTTATTTTGCTTGTTTATAGCGGCTGTTTTGGTCTAGGAACTGAATTTGTGGACTGTGGTAAGTTTGAACAGCAAACCAACGATGTTTCCAACGCGTGAACCTTGAATCATTTTCGTGACTGCCGTTTCTTGTTCTGCCTATCACTGGATTAACTTGAATCGGCGAGGTACTCTAAAGCAGCTACACACCAACTCGATCGTGAAATAAGATTTAAAGCTTGCTAGACGGCAGGATAAAGTTGAGCTAGACTGCTAGGCTTGGTCATCCTTTACCAAATATAGTTCAGCACAGCCTCGGAGTCTTTGCATTTCCCCCTCTTTATAGCTAGGACCCCATCCTTTTTTCCACTTCCACCCAAGACTAAAATTCGCGACAGAATCCAGCAATGAGCAAAGTGTGGACGCTAGACGCCGTCAAGAAGGCCAAGGAAGCTGGTGAACTGATCATCATATACCAGGGCAAAGTATACAATATTACTAAATGGCTTCCCTATCATCCTGGTGGTGCATTGCCCCTCCAACACATGAGTGGCAAGTGTTTTGAGAGCAAAAATTCATTCGTTGACATAACAGGTGCATTCACGCATAGCAGACACTAATATCACATGCATCCCTTCTAATTAATAGGAATGGACGCTACCGATGCAATTACTGCCTTCCACCCTAAATGGGTTCTCGAAGAGAAATTACCAAAATTCTGTGTCGGTGGTTTGGCTGAATATCACCCATCAAAGGCATCAAGGGACTTCCTGGCCCTCGAAGCTAGACTGCAAAAGGAGGGATACTTTGAAACAAACTACTGGTTTTACGTCAGGGAATTCATAAAAACTTGTATCCTCACTTCCTTGGCAGTGTGGCTGTTGGTCAAGGGTCGTCCGGGCTGGTTTGAAGTCGTCGCCAGTTGTCTCACTCTGGCTGCCATGTGGCATCAAGTTGCATTCGTGGCCCATGATGGTATGTCCGTTTTGCACCGTCTCGTATGCGCGCATCGCCTTGTGTTTGAGTCACTATGATCACGTTTCGGTTGCTAACCAAAAAGACATTTTTTTCGTTTTAGCTGGTCATAATGGGATTACACATAATCGTTACATAGATGGTGCTATTGGAACACTGGTGGCCAACTTTGTTGGAGGTCTCAGTATTGGTTGGTGGAAGAGTAGTCACAATGTTCATCGTGAGTAGTAACTTTTTTGCCACAACAGTACATGAATCGCATATGCTCACATCCACCACCTACTCATAGACATTGTCACAAACGATCCAGAACACGATCCCGACATCCAACTGTTACCCTTCTTTGCAGTCACTACCCGACTGTTTACCGGTGTATACTCTACATACTACAAGGCCTTCCTCGAATTCGATCTACCAGCAAAACTATTAATCAGATTTCAACACTTGTACTACTACATCATTCTCGGATTCGGTCGATTCAATCTACACGCATTGAGTATCTCACACTTGTCGAAAAATAATCAAGTAAACCCATACCGCATGCACGAGATTGCATTAACATCTATATTCTGGTGCTGGTATCTTTATTTATTATCTTATGTCCCTACTTGGCCAATGGTCGTGGTATATGTCCTATTGGGTCACATTGCAACATTCTTGTTGCACGTACAAATCACCCTGTCGCACTATGGAATGTCGTGTGAGGAACATGCTGAGGATGAAGAGTTCGCAGTCAAGGCACTAAGAACTACTATGAATGTCGATTGTCCATGGTATATTGATTGGCTTCACGGTGGACTTCAAGTAAGTATTCATACTGATTTTTTGATTCGGGTTTCGCCTGCTCCAAAGTTTGAAATCTACCTTCCCTCATGCTCAATCAGTAACGTACAACAATGTCTGACTTACAATTCACCATCCACATAGTTCCAAGTTGAACACCATCTATTCCCAAGAATGCCGCGTCACAATCTCCGAAAGGTCAGGCCTTTCGTCAGGCAGTACGCAAAGGACAATGGAATAACGTATGTAGAATACCCATTCGCTGAAGGCAACTGGGTAGTGCTTGCAAATCTCAAGCACGTTGCGCTTCAAGCTCCATCTCTCGCTTCCATTTTGGGAAAGGAATAAAAAATAATAGGTCCATTCCATCCCTCTCACTCTCTTTGAAAGAACGTTATAAAACGATAATAATAATGGTTGTGGAATCTATGGCTTTATATAGATGAGAAAAAGCGTGTGTGAATAGAGTATAACAGATCTAGTTGACGACATTAGTATAACCCCCGAAATAAAATGGTTTTTATATACCCAAGTGGTTCATCTGATTCTGGTCATTCTATTTTGTTACGAGATTGCGAATACATATGTTTCTATGGGATTGCGAATACTAAATATATGACTGCCATCAATACTAGGAGCATCACTTTTTAGGCCCGCACTACTATACAGCAAACCTTCACATCCTGCAGACCCTTTACAATCCATTTCTTACACCTCGTACAGCCTCGGTAGTTTTCAGCTTGCGAATATATGCATGATGATCAATCACTTTGGATCGAGACAACAGGAGACGTCCTCCAGACGAATTATATACTGCCATAGTGAGACCGTCGTGGAGACGATACGAAAATGTGTACATATTCAGTGGCTTCATATTTGTCTCAACTCGTGTATTGGCAATTCGTTCTGCCAATTCACGAGACACATCGAGTCTTATCACAATCTAGATACTGAACCTCTTTGAGTTTGGTGGCCATGAGCTCTAAGTGAGCATCATCAGCATTATACATATGTGTCGAGATCAATTCCTTCACATCCAACCCAGCCTTTACTTCTGCTTCATATAAGCCGTTCTGGATTTCTCCATTATAAAACTTTTATTTGACTACCGTATACAGATAGTAGTGGTAGTGCAATTGGGCTCGAGGAGAGGCAAGGCAGATCTTCGATCTTTGCGATTGGTATGGTGCGTGGTGGATTGAATGCGAAATGGGGTATATATAATTTACGTAGCGATGATGCACGACGTTCTATGAGTTCCGTGACGATTGTATTCAAGACGGGCAAGGAATATTATATGTCCAAGATCAAACATTCAAGTTTGCATCTGACTCCTGGTGATGCCAACTACCTCAATATTTGGCTCCTATCAGCAAGTTGCCAGTCACCTCGAAACTCAAGAAATTTGAGATTCATAAAGTCTGAAACCTCGCCAGAGTTTGCGGGAAAGGCAAGTCCTGGGTTAGTGCCGCAAAGCATTCTGAATGATTTCATACTTTGGGTACTCCAAGCTCGTAAACTCTGCATTAGTGAAGGTCCCCCATCACTATAACGTGAGTGAAAGCTTTCTACTGCTATATGCTGCAATGCAATCAACGTTGAAGCTGATGGATTTGCCAATATGATGGTGACGTCCACTTCACAATTCGGATTTCCTGCAGTACATGAGAGAGCGACTTCATCCTCCATGTCCTCTTCAACACTCTCTAGATGTATCGAGTCTTCATTTCAAGCATGTTGCAACATACTGGATATGTAGTCTCGAATTTCAACATGGCGAGTAGAAGCGCATCGTCCCATGAGACGAGCGATCCGTTCGCTATCAAGGAAGATGGCATTAACACTTTGTAAACGATGGGTTGGGAAACCAGTAAGTCGGATGACAACCACAACCTTAAAAATTACTGCAGTCTACCAATTGCAGCATTCCAAAGCGTCAGCGACTCCGATGCCATATACTTTTAGGTGCTCAACGCGTCTTGTCCAAATGTTGTCGATTGGTGACGTTTCATGAAGACGTTGTAATTTCTTATAGAGTGTTCGAAGAGCCTATTGAGGTAAGATAATTATGAACTTCACGTCCTAAATCGTCAAACTTGGATCCCTCAAACAATTCTTACACATTCATTCCACTGTTTTGCTGCCTGAGCAAGTCTCCTAACATCCATAGATCCATCATTTTCTATGTACTCGAGTTTCTTTTCAATAATCTCAGAGGGCAGCATGGCTGCTTCTTCTGGCATCTCTGTCATCTCCGCCATCTATTGTGATTTGAAATGAGAAATTGGTCAAGTCAAGAATTCAAGACAAGATTCAAGATGTCAGAACAATATTCCATTCGATTATGGCTCTCTCTATCTCTCTATCGTCATATTCCCTTTTCCTTTGAAATCGGCACCTTTGAAGACATTAAAAACTCAAGATGTGCTCCCCAGCGACAGTTTACGTGATTTGAAAGACAATTTACTGTTTTCGACAATCCGGTTACGTGTCATTTATGCTGATGAATCCAAAATCCATTGTGGACGTGATGCTACTGGTTCTTTTGCAGAGAAAACCGTTGATCTGTGGAATAATGGTGACATATCACATGGAACTGCTCGTCTTTCGTGTAGTATAAGAAGAGCTTGAAGACCGTCATAGTATTTCTCGATTCGATGTATTGCTCAGCTCCTTTATCAAATCAAACCAGGCAATCTTCGGAGAAATCTACCATCAGCCAAATCCTCGCTCGCGAAACCGTTGGCGAGAGCGTCGACGCTCCTGCTCTTAATCCAAGACCGACCTAGTAATCTTGTTATTAATTGTTTCTTCATTTTCGCATGTGTGGAACGGCTCAAAGCATTCTGATCAAACGTTATATGTCACGAGACGTTTGAGGAAGCACCACTACCCCTTCAGTCCCAACCTTTCACACCAGTTATGACCAAGTCACTACCCTTTTAGTCCCAACCTTTCACACCAGTTATGACCAAGTCACTACCCTTTCAGTCCCAACCTTTCACACCATTATTGACCAAGTCAAAGCTCCACACATCGCTAAATTTGCGGCACTGAAACAATCTGAGTATTAATCATCCTCTTCAAATCCTCAGTTTTCTTCGTATGATTGGCAGAAACAAGTCCACAACACGATTTTAAGATAGCTCTTACGGCAAAAGCTTGTTTAGGTTTGCTCCTGCACACGCAGATATAATATACGGATAGATTGGATACTTTGATTACACGGAACAGCACAACAAACACATACACTAAGTGTTCGGCACTTTCTAGACAAAGCTATCGGAAGCCAAAGTAACAGTTGCCCCATTTCGAGGCTTCTGTCCACCTGTTCAGAATCTTGAAACGCTACAAAATGGCGGACATAGCATCAGCTGCTATTCCAATGGCAAGTGACACAGCATCAGTTGCTGTTCCAATGGTACGTTTGTGTGAAAGGATTCGATTAACCAAAGAGAACGAAGCAAAACTCGAGGACGATTCACATGATTTTGAAAAACGATGCATTCTTGTCAAGCCACCAATTACGCGTCATTTCCGCTGCTCAATCTTTTGTTACTGGGAATGTTTTGCTCTCGTGTGTCTTTGAGCAGAGACGTTTTTTCAAACATTCGACGACTGTTCTCCGTACTCCGTCGACCCAAACCTCTCAAAGTGCATCTTCATTCGATACTTACTATCAGCGCATTGACGCTTGTGATCGCTGACATTTCGCCCCCTTTTACCCTAATTTTAATTTCCCGACCGGGAGCTTACCTTTTCTCCTGAACTTGGAACCATGTGTCTGATCAGTAATTTTTGAACCATCTGGTCAAAATCTCGAGACAAGAATGGCGGACTTCACTTCAGTTCTAACAATAGTGGTAAATTCGCGTGTGGGTTCGTAGAAGGTCATGTCAACTAGTAAACGTTCCTCTTATTGTTTAGATGGGGAATTGCTTGTTTCTGGGAGCTTGTTTTGTCATCAATTTGCAAAGTGTGAAGCTCTGTCTTTGCAAGCCAAACACGTATGTTGAGTCAACTGACCTTGTTTTTCTTTCACAGCACTCTTCAACCATGGTTTACCAAGTCCGTCCAAAATGTTGCTGAGCGATGCAGAGAGACAGAAAACCCTAGCACTGGTAATGTTGTTGGCTTCAGTCGGTATGTGGGCTAAAGTTTTTTGCCCTTTATGCTCTTAACGGCTCATTCGGCGTGACGTTTAGATGTCACCATCATGGTTGGATATACGGGAAGCAGCATGATAAGGGAGAGCAATGCCGTCGGCATTCTAATGGCTTTTCTGATTCTGGTATGCAATATTGCATTGTTTCTTGTTTGGAAGATATTCTGACCTTCTCATGTCTTCTTTCTCAACAATTGTAGTTTGGACTCGCGATTTTGAATCACGGCTCGTTAGTCCGGTTGTATGTGTCATTTGCATCAGTGGCACCAAGAATTGAATTAGTCAATCGGATTTGTCTTGTCTTGTACTTTTTGCCTTTTGTGGTCATGATTCCGTATTGGATTTTGCTACAGCAAGACGTACGTTTGTATGAATGATTCATTCACAATGAGAGGGAATAACTGTTACTTTCTTCATGTCTTCTCGGCGTTTGAACAGATTACTCTGCCCATACCTGTCTTCGCGGTTCCAATTTTCCACAATGTATACGTGCCACTTTTCTGTAAGTACTCTATAAAAGAACTCCATCTTGAAGCATCCGGTAGGAAGGAGGTCGCTAACGCCCACAATACTTTCGTTAGTTGCTGTGGTACTAATTATGTTTCGACGCGTTTGGTTTGGTAAACCTATTTCACCAACTTCCATCACCACAATGACTTAGGCTTTGACAACAGAAGTACTTGCAGTATTGTGTGATTACGCACTCGTTCGTAAAGTGCTCGCACAAAAGCAATTGCTGCAAAGCGCCATGGGTACAAGTACTTTCTCGCCTAAAGGTCGGAGATCTTCATTAGTGAAAACTACACCATACAAATTACTGGCCGTATACTTTTGTATTTGGACAAGTTTGACACTGGATATCATACTCAAGTTTTTGCTTATCTTGTAAGACTGTTTTCGAATTTGGGACTTTCAGGGTTAGTTATGAACAAATTACTGATTGCTCTCTGTCTCCGTAATAAGCACACCCTTACCAGTCGTGTTTGACATACCTGTGACTATGTTGACAATGTCACTGCGGGCAGCCGCAAATCTACAATTTGGAACCACAATCAAGTCAGCAACAGAAGCACCTCAATTAGAATCGCCGCGTCAAACAAGATGGAATAGTTCACCAGGAAAGATTCTTGCTACTCAACCGGATGACCCAACAGTTAGCGTTTAAATCATGCCCAAAAGTTGTAAACAGGAAAGGGGTTTGGCGTGCTCCTTGTATTTGATGAGAGTACCAAACCCTTGTATCATGTTTTTTACCAAAGTGTGAATACAAAGAGTTCTGAAGAGTATGACATGGCACCTCGACATTCAAAGCTTCCCAAATGAACAGGACCGTATGAAGCAAAACTCGAGGATGATTCACATGATTTGTAAAACTATGCCTCCTTTCCAAGCTTAAAAATACGCGTCAGTTTCGCTGCTCATTCTAGTGTGACCGTGAATCTTTCGCTCCTGTCTGTCGTTTAGCAGGAACCTTTTTCCAGACATACAACATCCAACAACCGTATTCTGGCGACCCAAAGCTCTGAAGGAGCATTTTCATTCTACAATTTCTATTGGCGCACTAAGCTTGGTAATCGTTAACATTTCGCACTCCTTCTATGTTTATTTTTATTTCTCGATTGGGGCAAATTGCACTGTCTCTGAACAGATCAATGTCCCAATATCTCTCTACATAGAGTTATCTTATTTGTTTAAAGTAGTGTACTGGCAATACGGTTTGCCAATTCATTCGAAATGTACAAACCACTACAGGCAACATACTGAAGCTTGCCGAGTCTCGTAGCTATAAGATCGATACTGCGCTGATCAGCGAGCAGCGGAAGATTGACGGATACCAGATTTGTACAATAATCTACTAATACTTCCAAATTGTGAGAGTTACCGTGCTCCCGCTTGGGCATATAGAGATCCCTGATCTGGCTACCGTATCTAGATAATATATGGAGAGCCTGTGATTTATCGGGTGGTACCGTCAAGTCTTGAACATTCGGGATTGTAAATGTCGGTAGCGGACTGAATACAATATGGGAATTTACTTCTAATTTACGAAGTGTTGACGCATGGCGTTCAATGACTTTGGTGGTGACCGTTGCACGGCGATCTGTAGCCTCAATACTCTCAAATGCCAAAGATTCAAGTTTAGATTTGGCTGCTGGTGACGTTAAAGAGATAACGGCCCTACTATCTTCCAAAGAAGCACCGTCGATAGAAAGTTTCATAGTTTTAAGATTGACGTACTCTGTGACAAGTCCCAATAATCTGCAGAGAAGTGTACATCATCCTCACTACCAACTACAGAGAAAGATTTCAGAGTTTCAATACTCGAAGCCCGTGGAGCCAGTAAAGCTGGTTGGAGATCCGGAGCATATGCGGCGCGGCAGCTGTCTACTTTTGTATACCGGATGGCCGACAACATTGTAGCTGATGCTAGCGTGTAAGTGAGGAAGATAGCAAGTTGGCAGTCCGGGTTCCTAGTGGCAAATAAACGGGCGGCTCCGTCATCTAGAGGTTCGCCTGCATCCATTTGGAGAGTTAGGGCAATACTCTTGAGACCTCAAGCGTGTTTCAACATGTCGACGATGTAGTCATTCATTGTGACGTGGCGTACACTAATGCCACGTTCTATAAGGAGAGAGATACGTCGCTCATTGAGACAGAGAGGTCAATTACTGTAAGCAGACTTATAGTTTTGAATCACTAAGTATCTGTCAATACAACCCACAGTGAAGTACACGCGACTCTTTCAACGTACCAGTCACAGTTCAGAGTATTAGCACGGTAAGACGGTAAGCAGGTATTCCGCGAATTTCCAGTGTCTTGACATGCTCTAAAGCATCTTGACCGAGTCCCTTTGAGTTGGCGAGAAACATGTCTAAATTATGGTAGCAAACGTCACAAACGTCGTCATGAGACTGAGAGGCGATTGATGGCACAGTCTTCGAAGGGCCTAATCACTTAACGGTAGCATGGGCGCACGGTAACAACCTCACTGCTAAATCAAAAGCAATAAGAACGACTTTAATTTTCGTTCCAATGTTTTGATGCCAGAGCCACCTGAGCAAGACTCTTTGCATCCATAAATCCATCAATTTCTACCTACTCAAGTATCTTTTCCATTATTTCAATAGGCAACGAGAGTCCCTTCTCTGTCATTGCGTCCATTTTGGGTGAGTTGAAGGTTGTGATGAGAATACTAAAGTCAAGCATACACAGACCGAGAAGAAAATTCATTTGTGGTCGTGGCTTCTGTCCATCGTAGCAAGTTTTACTTCGACCTTCGACCATTGACCCGCCTTCAAAACATTCAAGACTCAAGAATCCAAGACGAGGCTCCAGGACAGTTTACGTGACTTGAAGGACAATGTACCTGTTTCAGGACCCAAGTTACGCGCCATTGATGCTGCTCATGCTCACTCTGTTCTGAGTATACTGATGCAGTGACTCTTTGTGGAGAAAATGTCGAACTGCGAATCAAAGTGACAAACGTACGCAGAAGTGCTCATACTAGACATCTCACACGAAAAAAGTTCTCATATGCTTGCAGTACCCAATTGCTGATGACCTGAATTCGGTGGAAACCCAGTTTGAGAAGTTCCGTCAAAGTCAGCGGAGAGTCCTACACGAAGTTATTTGATTAGCAAGCACTTGTCAATATCAAAACTCCAACAATTTCCAAAATCTCCGTTACGAAAATTTCAGGTTCTTTTGCCCTCGTCCACATCCCCAATTCCCTTGTTATGATTGGCAGGAACAAGTCCCGAATACAATTCTAAACGTTTGTTACCGTCAAACAGATTTCTCGATTTCTAAATTGAACAAGACGGTCCGATCCCACTGCTCAGAACCTCTACACAAGACAGCATGGCTGACATAACATCAATCGCTATTCCAATGGTATGTTTGTGTGTAAACATTCTGATTTACCATTAAGCACAAAATATGCGCGGTGTCTCCGATCATGAGATGAACAGTTCCTTCGCTTCAACCTTAGATTGCTGGTAGTCTAATCTTGGGCGCCAACGTTGTCATTAACTTACAGAGTGTGTTATCTTAAGACCGGTGACGCACATCAACAACTTATCTAATCAAGCCTTGCTTTATTCTCTTTCTCGTAGCTCTGTTCAACCACGGTCTCCCAAATCCATCAAAAATGTTTCTAAGTGACGCTGAAAGGCAGAAAACGTTAGCGCTAGTTATGTTGTTGGCCTCAATCGGTAAGTGCCCGATACGCGAGCATGCAACTACTCTTTTTGGTTTTCTGGTGGCTCATTCAATGACCTCCTAGATATCACCATCTTAACTGGATACAGAACAGAGATTGGCTACATCTCCAAAGCTGCGACGTCCGTTTCCGTTGTGATGTACTTTCTCATTTTGGTAAGCAAATATGGGGCAGGTACTTCTAACTTCTTTCCACTTGGCGAGTCGATTCTAGTCGTTACATCGTATTTTGTCTCATATCATCTTTCCTTTATTGTCTCAAAAACAGTTTGGACTCACGATCTTAAACCACAGCTCACTAATCCGATTCATCGTTTCATCGTCCTCATTGGCACCAAAAGTTGAAGTTTTCAATCGAGTTGGTCTTGTGCTGTATTCTTTGCCTGTTTTAGTCATGGTTCCATACTGGTTGTTGATCAAGACATACGTAAGTACCGATGTGACAGAACACTCTTTGTGGTGATTCGAAGCCTAAGGTACATAAATCTGTTTGTTGTCTTGATTAGATTAATCTACCAATACCTCTCTTTGTCGATCCCATGTTTTATACGATTTTCGAGCCACTTATCTGTAAGTAGAAAATCAAGGGTTTCGAATCAACCGATGCCACCAAACAACTAACATCCACGACTTTCTCATTAGTTGCAATGGTATGAACTCTCACTCCTCTCTCTAATTCTCAAAATACCTTATACCAACTACTCTTCAACAACTCAACCCCCCGTATTTCCTCGTAGATCTTCACAACAGAAGCCCTTGCTGTGGCGTGCGACTATAATCTCATCCGCAAAGTCCTCACGCACAAGCAATCCCTCCACCAAGCCATGCTGCCAGCACTATCCCGGAACACACCACCACCATTCACATCGTCGGCCCTCTCCAAAAGACCATCCGTGGTCCAAGCAACACCATTCAAATTCTTGGTCGTGTATTTTTGTATTTGGACGAGTCTCTCACTAGATCTTTTGCTCAAGTTTTTGATCATCTTGTAAGACAATTGTTGGGAACTTGATGTGAGATCAGTATAGATCGGCTTACTGTCAATTTTTTTTCTCATTCTTCAAAGCACAACGGCACCAGTACTATTTGATGCACCTGTGACTGTACTCACCATGTCGTTACGTGCAGCTGCGAATTTACAATTTGGTACTACAATCAAGACAGCAACTGAAGTGCATTCAGAAGACTATCCACATCCTTCGGGATTTGGTAGTGCTCGACCATCGAGAATTGGTGGTAGCCAGCATGGAGATACTACCGCTGCTGTCTAAAGAACGAAGCAAAGAACGTTCAGAACGTTCATGCGCCAAGTTTTCCGGCTCATACATTCAGTTTCCTCATTCCTTTTTCCTTACTTCGTGTCCCTGTGATTTGTACTTGTTAAGAAGTACGAAAGGTTTGATTTGAATACATCTATCCAAGTAGATACTGTGTCTCTTTTGTACACGCAATGTTCAATTTGATTTGGCGAAAAAAAGGAAACCTTATCCTTCCACGATGGTCTTAACGTCAAGCCATTAATCATGCTCATTTCTGATTATTCCTGAACGCTCTCTATTTCTATACAAAACAATACTTGCCTCCCCATTCACTCAAAACCCCTACAGAGACGCAATTGCACCCTAGCGACAAGAGCTCTATGTCCAACATTACGTAGCACGTCCCAACAGATCTCTACAATATAGGATTGAAACATGCTGAGTTTCAACCAATGGACATCGAGAAAGTAAAAACACATCCACCACGTACGAGAGGACTGGCAAACGTGAGGAAATATTGACAGCGGTACTTCTTAAAGTGAGTTCGAAGGAGACCAGGAGAGGCATCCGCCAACCTCGCCTGAAGCCTTTTTTTGCTGTCCGTCTCTGATTCACAATTCAACGAGCCAGAAGACAAGATTTTTCACGATTCAACCCGTTGTTCCAAAATTGCATCTCAGCTCCATCTTCGTTTTCCGCTGAACCACGCTCACTTCTCGTGCAGCACCTGAAGGATATACATGACTTAGAACGGAAACCGAATACGAATCACCACGGCCGTTTTGCCAAGACCAACTGCGATGACAGTTTCATTTCATCTGGTTTGGCGCAAAAAGAGACAACCGAAAGTTGACAACATGGCCCTCACCAAATAATCTCTTCATGTGATTTGCATCTTGATTATTATTCTGCTCACCCTCTCTATATACAAACAGCTCAACAGCTCTTGCCACTCAATAACCCTTCTTGAGACGCAATTGCGCCCTATCAACAAGTGCTCTCCTTCCAACAACAAATGTAGCAAGTCCCAGCAGACCTCCATAATACAGGAATTGAAACATGTTGAGCTTCAACCAATACATGTACATCAAGTAAACCCATCCACCAAGAGATGCAAAGAAGGCAATTGCGGGCACAATTGTACTTGGTTCGAATGCGTTGCTAATGTTTGCTCCTAGTATTCCCCACTACAGAAAAAGAAGATGTGAGATGGCACCGCTCCAGGAAAAACCCGAAGTCAAACATGGGATAGCAAGACACAAGCATTCATCGCACACATTATAACAACTACCACTACTTACAGCAGCCAACAAGAAAACCCAAGGCACTACCACCAGGATCGTAAACAATCCAGACAACCATTTTGGAGCTTGTTTATCAGGCAGTCTAAATATATGATGAATTTCCTTTTCAGGACGGAATGATTCAGGCATGGATGGTTTTATAGACACTTGTGCGTTTATAGGAAAGTTGATTCTGATGCTTCCCATTGGATATGCTAATGGGGTTGAAGATTCAGAGTGTGCAATGTAGAGGATGGCATCGTATGATCCAGAGTGGGCTAGGAAGGCGTCGATGGTATCCTGAGTTCCAAAATCCTACGTGGAAGAATAGGTCAGCAAAGCAAACGTTGAGGGTGCTGGAGGAGACTAGCAGAGTCGCTAATCGAGATTGCCCAATTCTTCTCTTGTTGCTATTGCCTATTCGTAATCCACGATTCGACGACAGCAGAACCGACTGCACTAGTTTGTATCTCCACGTTCCTTTGACATTTTCCACAAATCCTCAGACACCCAAAACCATCAACTGCCATCATCACCAGCATGACTTACAGTAGAGACCGAATACGAAGCACCACGGCCCTTATCACAAGCATAAGCTACATCCAATTTCGTAGCGATTTGAGTAGCAACACGCGATACAGGATCCGTAGATTGCAATGACAGTACAGCTTGATGCAGACCCGGCAATGCCGACCCATCAGAGAATGAAGCTGTGAATGATAGTTTTACTGTATCGGTGTTTTTTATGGTTGGTAGTGTGGATGGGAGCTTTGCTGGATATTTGAGACTAGGTCGGAATTGAATGAAATTTAGATTTTGATGTTTTGACGTTTTAGATGCTGATGTTTCAAACAGAGAGGAGGAGAGGGCAGTAGCCTCCAACAAGCTATAATAAATTCAACGTAAATTATGTACTCACTTTTCAGTTATCTTTTGATTGTCACCACCCTTGTTGATGGTAAAGACAATATCTGCGAGTTGCAGAGTTTTGGAGGCATGGACAGCCGGTAGATTGCCGACCAGCGATATAGCCAGAGCTAGCAGTATAGATATCCTCCAATGCATCATCAGCTGGTTCTCTCCTTCCAGGCCGATGAAATGTTTTGGTTCTGGGCGAATGAAAACGATGTAGTGAATGCTTGGAGATCCACTGTTCTATATACCCATCTACATACCAAGACGCGTCATAAGCACTCAAATCAATCCAAACGTCCCTCATTTTTCATAGTTCAGCCCAACTTCATTGCCAAATCATTCTTGCATAACAAAGGTCATAGTAATTATTTTTTCAAGCATTGTATATTTGGTGTTTTTTTACTGGTAAATATATACACATATAAGAACAAAGGGCGAGAGAGTAGTTTCAACTAGTTTGAATACAAGTAATGGTGTGTGTGTGGTTGCGGTCATGAGATTTATTCGTCGCTCTTTGATGACTAGTTGGAAGTGGAAAAGAATTAGAATCTGATGATGATTAAATCGATCACGATGACATCAATGAATCTACCTTCTTTGATTTGCCAGTGGTGGGTTCGGCAGTCTTCTTTGGCAACAAGTTGGCGTGGATGTTTGGCAAGACCTGTTGTGATATGATCCGGGTGAGATTCAAGCTCAAATATACGATATAACGACGATCCAGTATACGTACACCACCCTGAGCAATAGTAACACCACCCAAGAGTTTGTTCAATTCTTCATCGTTTCGCACAGCGAGTTGCAAGTGACGAGGAATGATACGGGTCTTCTTGTTGTCACGAGCAGCGTTACCGGCCAATTCAAGGATTTCAGCAGCCAAGTATTCGAGCACTGCAGCCAAGTAGACGGGAGCACCTGCATGAGTTGAATGTTTGAGTAAGATGTTTGGCATGAAACAACAAACCGCATATAACATGATGAGGATAAGACAAGATTAAATAGTACATACCAGCACCGACTCTTTGAGCATAGTTTCCTTTACGGAGGAGACGGTGGATACGACCAACAGGGAATTGGAGACCAGCACGAGATGATCGAGACTTGGTAGCTTTGGCGGACTTGTCTGCAGATTTTCCTTTTCCTCCAGCCATTTTATATGAAGTTTTCTTTGTAGTAAAGAGAGTTGTAGTCTGTAGTGTTGCTTGCTTATTGCTTGTATGGCGATGTGAGAGTGGGCGATTCGTTTGCTTATATACTTGTCGAGGACCCCTGTTTACAAAGCCAGAGTGCATAGTGAAACGTAAACAAAAATCTGGATGTTAGAGGAATTTCAGCCAATGAGATGCAAGGGACTGCGCACATCCTGATGATTTGTTTTGATGGCAAATGGCCCACTTTGCAAAGCCTGTCAGACTATAAATACTCTGCCTTCCCCTTCTAACAAAATTCATATCAAGTTATCAAACGCCATCAACAACCACTCTATCCCACTACTTTCCCCAATCAAGTAATATAAAAAACATGCCTCCAAAGGAAACCGGTGGAAAGAAGGTATGCACCCAATGTTATTATTACTTGAACATTCCAACCAGCATCACACTACATGTAACTAACATGCATCCATCACTCAGCCCGCAGGAAAGATGCCAGCAAAGACTGCTGAAAAGAAGACTACCAGTAGTGACAAGAAGAAGCCTAGAAAGGCCAGGAAGGAGACCTACTCCACCTACATCTACAAGGTCTTGAAACAGGTCCACCCAGACACTGGTATCTCAAACAAGGCAATGTCAATCATGAACTCCTTTGTCAACGATATCTTTGAACGTATCGCCACCGAAGCTTCCAAATTGGCTTCATACAACAAACGATCAACCATCTCTTCTCGTGAAATCCAAGTATGTCTTGATCTGTTACTTGTCGTTGGTCGTATTACACCTTATCAAGCATTTACTTATTATATTATCTCATCTATTAGACCTCTGTACGTCTCATCCTCCCTGGTGAACTCTCAAAGCACGCCGTCTCAGAAGGAACCAAGGCCGTCACAAAGTACCAATCTTCCAAATAAACAATAAAATAATCATCGCTTTTCTTTGTATATGATGTATCTACCACCAACGCTCAGTTTCTTTATATAAACTACCCAAGTCAACTATAACTATCACTACTACTATTGATCCATTGGTTGTTTCTTGTTTTGCTTGTCATTGTACTTGTGAATCTCCAATTAAAAGCGCGACTCTCTCGAACATCAAAAGTAGAATGACGTTCTGTTTTCTTATCAGGTTGCTTACACCTTTACACCTTCCGTATTTGTTGCACTGGTGATTACTTGAGGTGCTTCGTTTGCTGGTTGGATTGCCTTGATGATTTCTTGGCCTTCATGTCATCAGTCACAATAGAAACATAAGACCTAACGAAGGTGCCGACAAATCACAACAACACATCATAATCATTCAATGCATACATAAGACCGTGGTCCACAACCAGCAACACGTCTCACACTACTAGCCATGACTCCAGACAAAGGGTTAGCCTCTTCGGCAATACGCGACGCATGTTGTCATGCTTGATAATGTAACACGTTGAATGCGTTAAGCAACAAAACAACAAAACGGCACATCACGTCAGGAATCACTGCATCTGATAACGCAAAAGAGCATGTACTCCGTGTGGTTGTTCCAATTGCATCTTCCAAAGTCTAAAGTGCAGAGAAATCCGCCGTGATGTTGTTGGATGAGAGTTCAGAGTTGATAATAAGGATAATATTGAGAGTGTGAAGAAAAGGGGCTAGAAAATCGATGTGACGTTTGTGAGGATGGGGAAGAACGACGATTGAAACGGACGCCCTTCATAACATAAATCAATTCTTCAACTTACAAATATTCCACAATATTTAGTAGTCAGGGAAGGACCATGTGGCCGCCCATGATCATTATGTGCTAGAGCTGTGACGAGGTGTCCAGGCTCAGAAGTAACTTCGTCCGTTGCTGTCGATAGTATGGAGTTGTGACTTGTAATGGTTCGAATCCGAGCAAGGTAGAGTAGCATCCAAACCACTTCCAACTGTGCAACCTTTGCTTTCGTAAATATTCTAGCAAGGTCTCATATTTGTCTGTACCCGAGTATTGGCAATCCGGTCTGCCAAGTTTCCAGACATAATACTGCTTCTACATTCGAAATACTGCAGCTTATTGAGTTTGTGGAGACAAGTTCATTGTCAAGCTAATCAGCCCAATATGGAAGATATGCTGAGACCAGATTCGGCCAATGCTTCTACCAGCCTTTCCGCCTTCAATAACTCAGTCCCGTTTGCCAAATGAAGATCCACAAAGTCAGCAGGCCATCCGTCCATTTCCAGGAGCTTGAAATTCTTCAGAGCATCTTGACCCAATGATGTCTGATGATAAAATACAAGTTGTGACGACAATAGAGAGGAGAAGATGGCATTGTCATGTAGAGTGTGTCAAGAGCCTAATTTGGGATAAGCATAGCTTCAGCTTTCGGTGGTATCTTTACTATTAAGTCAACATCAAGACAAGCACATGTTCGTTCCAATGTTCGAAGACTCGAGCTACTGGCTCAAGACTCTTGGCATCCATAATTCTTTCATTTTCTACATCCTTGAGCATCTTTTCAATTGTTTTAGTAGGCAGCGTGATGGCTTCTCTTGTCGTTGCGTCCATGTTTGGAAAAATTCGAAAAGTTCACGTGTTTCAGGATCAGTCAAGATCCAAGGAAAATGTTGAATATTCAAGGAGTGCGCTGAAGTGGGCATGAAATTCAAGTTTCAATTCGAATTTTGAATAGAGGCTCCTCTGATCCACGTTCACCTTCAGAACACTCGCTCCATTCAAAACTCGGCAATTCAATACAAACTGAAATACAAAGGACAATTACGTGACGTTAGGACACTGAAAGTTACTGTCACTGAAACCTGTTTCTACCAGCCGACCCGTCGCTTGATGCTGCTTAAATCTAAATAAAGTACCGGAAGCTTGTTACTTCATTGTTATAATATTACGGTGCTTGTATAATACAATTCTGTGTTTATGACTACTGCTTGTACTGTACTACTATTTCTTATACTTTGTTTCTTTTTGATTTTGATGATGTTTCCATAATCCTTGATTGTTACCCAGTTAACTAACTATCATTGACTTCCCAATTGTTTCATACATAACGATCCGGGGGCAAGACCGATACTTCAGTCATAGGAATACCAGCTTCACCGAGAATGTCCAACATGTGTCCTAATGCAAAAAAAATAGAAACACGAGTCAGATGCAAGACACTTAATACCACAGGGAGATCACTACCACTCAATTCATCAGGCATTCAATACACACCGGTATAAGATCGTGGCCCACAAACAACAACACGTCTGGAATTGATAGCAATAGCTCCAAACAATGGATGAGGTTCGTTAGCAATATGCAAGATATCCTGCACCCTTGATAGTGTAACTCGTCCAGGCAGTATAGCATTGATTCCAGTTGGTAAATCAGGCACTCGTCCTAGATTCGTGGCATCTGATACTGCATGCCAGCATTGTACAGCATGTGGATAGGCTAAATGTGCTGCTTTCAGAGTCTCCAATGCAAAAAGATCTGATGTGATATCGTTGGATGAGTGTACCGAGTTGATTATCAAGAAGCGTGTGCTGGATGATATTGGAAGAGTTACGGGAAGTGGCTATTGACAAAAGAGCCAAATGTCAAAGAGGGGCTAAAAAGGGAACAATGCGTTGCAGCATTACTCACGAAGATTCCATTTTGTTTCAAAGTCAGGGATGTGCCATACGCCCACCCATCATTATAATGTGCTAGAGCCGTTACGAGATGTCCCGGTGTAAGAGTAAGCTCGTCCTTTTGTTGTGGATAGTATGGGACAATGACTCGTAGTGGTTGAATGGTTGGGAGCAGATATGATTGCAAGCACTGGAGAGCAGGAGCGAGGCCACTTCCAGCTGAGAAGAAGATCATAACGTCCGGATATTGTGGAGTGGTTTGAAGAGATCTTGGTACAAATGGAGTACTAAGTTAAACAGAGTGAGATATGGTGAGTTGAAAAGCTGATTGAGAGGCAAAAAAGAAAAGGGAAATATAGCTTATCGAGTGATTTCCTGTCATGGAATTGCACGTTCGCATGTACAACACTTCTTCTCCTTGACGCTTACCCAAACGGACCTCGAATCTTGACTTGCTTGTCTCCGACCTTTTGCGATTGTAGCCATTTCGTCATGACACCGTTGCTATAGATCTAGAAGTGCGACAAAAATAATGCGAAGTGAGCTGTCATGTCAACCGCAGAATGGTCAAACCACCAAATACCTTGATATAAGCCTCAAAAGCAATAGGAGTACCTCCAATAGGTGTAATGTATCGAGATACGTACTGACCGCCAATATTGACTTGGATTTCGACACATTCTCCAGGCTGGAATTCAAGCACTTCTTCAGCTCTGGAGTCATGCGGATACAATCGCACAAATCGGAATTTGATCACGGAAGCAGTAGTGGAGTTGTTGCATGGAGTCATCTGAGTGATGGCATATCGTCGGTATTCTGAGACAGTTGGAGAAAAAATGTAGATCAGTACAGAAAGCTGATGTAGCAAAAAAAAAAACCAAACTCTGCGGGGATTTGGACGCTGTTACTGCAGGTAACTGCTGATGAAACGACACGAGACTATCTGAGGTAACTCACCATAAGGATCAAATCGAATAGAAGACGAAACAACCCTCGAAGACGAAGCAAGCCTGGGACTTCGTACTGCAGTGACTTCACCAACAAGGAATTGAGCCAGCTTCTGTACTGCCAGCTTAGTATGCACGTGTACTTTACGAGCCCTGCGAATACGAGTCCAATCTTCTTCATTCAATTGCGGCAATTGTTCGAGTCCTTCCATTTCAGTGAATCGTGCTAAAGATGACGTCGGAGGTGCTGATGATGCTTCTGCAGCTGCCGCTGCTCGATCTGCACTAGTTTGTGGTAGAGGGTTGGTGCGTTGTCGTTGTGGTGGAACCATCACATCAGGGTTGATGGCTTCCACGTCGAATCCTGCTTCATGGCTATAAAGGAACGAAAGGAGGTCAAGTTAATTTGATTTCAAGGCTTACAAACACAATTTCAAGGATGTCAGTTCGTACAAGAAATCGTTTGAGATGTCCTACGTAATATTTTTGGTGATTTTAGTGAGATAAAAACCGGGGGAAAAAGTCGTGATACTGCATGGATACTTACTGTGCCAATAACGTTTCTCAAGATGACACGACCACCAGGATGAGTATTAATCCATGACGAGATATCATAGACCCATCGTCCAGCAGCGACCACATACAATCCTCGTCTAAAGTTAAATCAAAAGTCAGCTAATGCTGAGGAAAAAAATTTGAAGACATTGCTGAGAAGCTGCTCAAGACATACCCAGTATTGATCTCCTCATCAAGGTTCTGCCACGTAAACGATCGCAATTCGTCTTTAGGTATCTTACGTTTCATTAATGGTGATTCAACCATTTCAATATCATACGGCGATGAATTACCAACAGCGGCTGTGGCGACTGCACCTATTCCAATTGCACTACCAATACCAGCAGCCTTCGGTTGACCATTGCTGCTTCTCGTTACATTACGTTGATCACTACGTTGACGCTCAATATTCGTCACAAATGGTACACCTTCGGGTTGAACATTGTGTACACCGGCATTACGGAATCCATTGTTTTGAGCAGCCTTCTTAGAACCCATGAATCCAACACAGACTCCAACCCATTTAGCAGCTACATTGGCCATGTCATCAGTTCGATCGTTTATAGAGTTGGATCTGGGGACTGCATCATAATTGACGACTCTTAATCTATAGTATGTTTCGGTCACTATGAAGATCGAAAGCCAAGCACCTAGTAGAATGAAGTATAGAATCTAAGACAAAAATATCGAAGAGTTATTGATTGTTAGAATGGTTACTACTCCCGCATAGTTGAAATGCACAAGTAGCATACCCAATATTCAGATCCACGAGGTTCAACCAATGGGAATAATGTGCTCAAGCCTATTTTGCAAAAAAAGAACTCAGGAATAATTCCATTGGCAAACATCCTCACCAAACAAAGTCACCTAAAGCTACTTGGACAACGGCAAGCAACACCAGACACGGCCCAACAATATGATGAGACAGCCTTATGTAATGCCGATATTCAGCTATACGTTCATTCCTTAAGCCTGCAAAGTTCAAGCCTCCCAACAAGACTTGAATCGTTGCAAATACAACCAGGAAGATCCCCAAGATGGCATGTGGTCGTTGCCATAACTGGATTGCTGTGACAATGAGAATAAAGAAGAACCACAAGAGAAGGTATCCAAAGCTATGTTAGAGTTTGGAGGGATACAGTTAGACAAGGGTAAGACATGACATTTGCGACTTAGATGTTTGAAAGACGCTGTCTCACCATTGGACACTAATATGAATCCAGAGTCCTGGTCCAGCAGAACGCACTAAAAAGTAGTACGACACATCAGCAAAAAAAGGACTCACGCTGTGGATGCATGTCGTGCTAACGACGAACTCACAGTATCGAGCCCAATAAATCCCAAACGGAAACAACCCAAGCCAAACGAGCATCATCCCGACACCGTGAGCAACCTTCTGAGACAATGGAGCAACACCCAACACACTAACTCGTATAGGAGCATCAACAGTAGCTACCAATCGACTAAGTTGTACAGATCCTCGATAATCAGGGCTATGATACGTGAATCTCTCTGATCGATAATTGATGCCAGAGTTAGGGTTGAATGCGTAAATCAAGGTGAATGGAGCGTTGACGTCGATTAGGCTGTGGATTCCGTCTACTGGGGTGGTTGCGATGACGAATTCGACGTAGAGGCGTTGGGTTGCGGGGATGTTATTTTCGAAGCCTCCGCTTACAGATTGTAACAGAGGTGTTTCGGCCTATCGGAAAACAGCAAAACGAAGTGGTCAGCACGAGTTGTGGATGAACCTCCAAACTGATTTTGTCTGCCATGTTATCTTCGTTGCAACCACCCAAGATCAACCAGACCGTAGTACGCCCATCATTATGACTACAAATGTCCTTCGCATCAGGAACTTACATGAGCTGGCGGACCATAAACAGCCATACTAGTATGCTCATGGAAATTAATCGGACTGATTCCAGGAGTCGAATTAATTTGATGCATGACAGCCATAGTATTACAATCAAGCATTGTCGAACATCCTAGTCCGACACCTGCCCAAGAGTAGTTCATTTGTTGATTGACATTGCAGGTGAAGACAAGTACGCCATGCAATCGTTCGGTGGCTGTTCCTTTGCTTTCGATCGTCCAGTAGAATGATAGTGAGTACTCTGGATATATGTGATGATGGAAGGAGTGAGTTATGACGGTGTTTTGTAGTGTGCTTTGCTAAGCGGATTGATCAACAATGGCGCAGACCAGCGATGGTACGCCGTTGATGCACATCAACGCTTTGTCAGTGAAGTCAAATAACGTACCATTATCATTGTATAATTGCACAGCATTAAGATTCAGAGCTGTGACTGTTGCGTTGAATGATGCAAAAGGTGTTGGCTGAATGGGATTCGGTATGGCTGTACAGACTGCTAAAACGAAAGCGACCAGATAAAAGAGCGATGCATGCATCTTTGATGAATGCATGCAGAGCCTCTCTTCCTTTATATGATGAGTTGCCTGTCTTATTGTCCTGTATTCTTGGTAAACAAATTCGGTTAGCTGAAAGCATTTGAAAAGCAGAAGAACATCAGAATGCACATGACGAAGCACGCATCACGACAGTTCAATGACTCACTTTGTACTATTTGACGGCCGAGATATGTTTTGCCTTTACAGTTCTCGAGTCAGGTATTGTTGTTTACCTCGCCTCGCTTGTACTACAATGCAAAGCGCAACAAGAATGCACATACTAAACTAGAGAATAGACGTGGTTTTAAACAAAACAATATGTTTCTATTATTTACTGTGAGAGCAAACTCAACGCCAGATCTTCTAGACTCTCCCCCGGAAGCATTTTCAGCTTCTTCCTACCACCACCACTACTCTTTCGTAGCACATCATCCTGCTCTACAGCAGACCGTGATCGTTTGCTTTTACTTTTACTCTTGCCTACTACTGGTGGTGGTGGCACATCCTCATCTTGATCTTCTACCATCTCACCACCGTCGCCACCACCTTCATCCAAATCCACTTGCAAGTCCCCAATATCAGAAAGAGCATCATCAGACTGCCATCCACTAGCATCTGCATTTACATCTTGTTCACCATCTGACACGATATCTTGTGCTGATTCGTATTCTTCTCCATCGTCCTCGTCATCTTGTTGCATGGCGGCATCATCTTCATCGCCTGCTTCGGCTGCACTCAATGTTACCATGGCAGGCTTAGAGTTCTAAAAGGAAATTGGATTAATTAGGAAGGTCCAGCTTGCCTAAAGAAAATCTTTTTCAGGGCTACTACCTCACGACGAGATTCCTTCTCCTTCAACTTTCTCAACTTTTTACGTTCGCGGATACGTTCTCGTTCTACTGACTTATCTGCTACATCAGCAGTCTTCATTTTGGCTGAACTGGCCACTATATATTCTGCTTGTCGTTCCGGTATAGGTTGTTCAGTGGCAAACTCGTCCAGATTCTGTAGTTTATATGTTGGTACAGCCTATTTGGAAGTCGATCACATCTGATTAATAAAACACGAATGGAGAAGAAGTTGTAGCTGCGTTTAGATACTTACAGTGCCTTCATCATCAAACATGTACTTTTGACCAGATCCACGTTTCTTGATTTCCTTTTCCTTCAATCGTTGTAATCGTCTTCTACTTGGAAGTTCAATGGGCTGTGATCAAAGGGAAGATTTTAGAATTCATTCGTGCAAAAAAGACCTAACAATTAGAAATTACCTGTGGTACATCAGTAACATCATGATCACGACGTGCCAGAGTCAAGAAATTATCGTCGTCGTCATCTACACCACCAAGCAATTCCATCGTCACTGGCCTTTCAACATCATGTCCACTAGCATCCACATCATCATTACTAATTTCCTCATCCTGATCACTACCAGCGCTACCATCGTCAGCACTGTCTTGATCACGCACAAGCTTCGTGTAGTGATCAGACAAGACTGTAGTATTCTTTTTAGCAAACATTCTGTCCACTCTTGTAACCACCTTCTTGGCAGTCAAAGAAGACAGAACTTGCAATTCATCAGCATCATCTTCATTAGAGGCTTCAGCCTCGCTTTCTGAATCAAAACGAGCATGTGCTTTAGCTTTCATAGTCATTGCTAAATCGTCAATCTCATCGTCAGACGAGTGTTTCTTCTTTTTCGTCTTTTTGGGTTTCTTGTCTGCGTTATATGATTCTTCGAGGGCTGCTAATTGCCTCGATTCATTCTTCTTTTTCGATTTCTATTGTGGATGCGAGTAATGATGTAAGTCGCTTGGCGAAGATACTAAATGGAGAAAAAATCACCTCAACGAATTTGATCTTGGGAGTGCCAGGCAACCCCAATGATTCAGCGAATTCAGGTAGAGGGAGAGCATGTACATCGAATATCGACTTGTTTGACTGCAGGTACACTGATCGAACATATGATATACAAGCCTAAAAAAATAGCAAACGTAAGCAAAACAGATAACTCAAGCGTGTTCGACTTAACCAACTGACTGGTCAGCATCATGTCGTATACCTTTTGACCCAAATACTTGATTTCAGGATCTCGAGAGCACAAAGCTCTCAATTCAGCACCAACAGCTCCCACTCTACTAGGATTGACATGTATCTTGTCAATCGGCACTCGCTTACTCTTGAGTGCTTCTAGCATTCCCTGTTCTTCACTTGGCAGAAGAAACAAGAGAGAATGGCCGGCTGCTTCATACCGAGCTGTCCGTCCAACACGATGAATATAAGTGTCGGCATCTTCAGGACAGTCTACTTGGACTACCCAGTCGACAGCTGGGAAGTCAAGACCTCTAGATGTTATTTGGAAAGAGAGGTGTCAGGTCGCATCTTGAGCTTTATCTTCAGCATCCTGAGACAATCTTTCTCTTGGCGCCTTGTTTCGAAGATCATGTTCTCCCAGCTCAATGACCACCAAATTTCTTCTCTCGCATCAAAACGGAAGCTTTACCTTGAAGCAATGTCAGTAGCAAACAAACATGCATACTGTTTTCTGCAAAAGTCTTCAAATATAGCAACCCGTTTAGGCTGCTTTTGTTTTCCATGAAGACACATTAACGTCATGCCTGGTCTCATCTTCCAAAAGGTTTCGTGAATAAATCGCACCTTTGAAACAGTGGTGAGTTTTAGCGAGAAAAAAAGGTACTGCAAAGGTTCTTCTATACATACTTGTTTACAGCTTGATAGGAAGACAATAATCTTAGCTTGTTGATGTGATCGAATAAACGAAAATAGAACATCAAGCTTGTTTTGTAATTCACAAACAAGGTACTTTTGATCCAGCTTTAATGGGGTTGCATGAGTTGCTTTTTCATGCACTGCTACGAATTCAGGATCCTGTGAAAAGACTTGAAGTGTGAGTATACTAGATGACATTTCGATTCCTTTTTGCTATTCGTTTCAGCATACCTTCAGACTTAGCCTAGCCAAATCACGAACCGTCTTGGTCTGAGTAGCAGAAAACAGTAAGGTTTGCCGTTTTCGTGGCAAATTTTCTATAATGGCATTTATGCTCTTTTCAAATCCAAAATCCATCGTTCGATCTGCTTCATCCATTACTAGAGTGGGGAAAAAGACGCAGAGGGTTAAAAAAATGGTACTGCGATCTGAAGTACGTCAACAAGCTGACTCTCACCAAGAATCTGCAGGTTATCACAAGTGAAATCAGGCGTCTGGTCCATATGTTGCAGCAACCGACCAGGCGTGCAAACGAGAATATTCATGCGCACTACTCGTTCTTGTTCAGCTTTTAGGTCCTTGCCTCCGATCAGCAGGCCAGCTGAAAAGTTATGGAAGCGACCTACTCGTCGCAACACTTCAAAGATTTGGAGTGCCTATTGCGAATTGTCATGTTTGAGAAATCATACACCCAAAGATAGCGTTTTTTGGTTGCCTGGTCTGCTTGAAAAGTCAACCAGGAACTTACCAATTCACGAGTAGGAGATATAATCAAAGCTCCAACGCCATCGTATTTCGTCCATTTAGCTCGGTAGAGACATTCGAGCACCTAATATACGATTCCAAAGGTGTGAGCAGCTTGCAAATGATCCACCACACGATCCACAGCTTCATATACATGACTGCACGCGGATTCACACTTCAAATCCAGTATTTGCACGACTGCTCTTCACCCAAAGCTTACAGGAATAACAAACGCCAACGTCTTTCCGGATCCAGTTTTGGCAGCACCTAAGACGTCCCTTCCAGCCAAAGACAATGGCAAAGACTCCTTTTGGATTTCAGTCATTTCCATAAAGTTGGCTTTAGTCAGCCCTGATTTTATAGGATGTTGTTGAGTTTGACTGGAGCTCAGTGTCGAAAAAAAATTGATCGTTTTGATGTACATACCAGATCGAGTTTTTCCAGATAATGGAAGCTCATTGAATTGATTCAGATCTGGATTCTTTAGGTATTGGTCCTGTAATATTGTTTACAGGTTGGTAAAGCTTGTAAAAAAGTGGGATACTAAACTTACTGGGTTTGAAGCTTTTGATTCCAGTTCAGTAAGTTCTGCATCTGCAGTCTGCTTCTTCAGAGCGCGAGTCGCCGTATGCTGCTTACTAGACCCTTCGGCCTGCTCTTTCTGCTTTGCCATCGTTGTTTTTAGCGTGATGCTGGCAACTTGAGGTGCAGCCCAACTGCAAATTCCAAACAAGGACGCTATTCTACGTGATCAAAACTGTTCAACAAGGAGTTTCGGCGAGACTTTATATAACTATAAAAGCTGCTTATATTTTTCGAGACAAAAGATGAGGAAATCCTATGCAAACCCTCTACACCAAAAACAACTTTATCGTTTCTTGTCCTCTTGAGCCGGCCTATATAAGATACGAGAGTCAGCAATTGATATCTGGGATGTATTTCAACCACTTGATTGTCCCGGCAACCAAACGAGCAAAACTACAAGCTTCACCCGAAACTTCCACCACATTCACATCATATACAACACTCACGTCAAGTCGTTCACATTCATCAAGAGCGTACTAGCATCCATATACACTTTATTGCTCGATGCGGCTATGATTGTAGCAATTTCTCGGGCCGTTTCAATACGTCGTAAATCCAAAAATCCCTTGTTTTTACGAATAGCCTCTCCAATCATTTCAGCTGACTTGGCTTCTCCCTCAGCCTTGACTACAATCGACTGCTTTTCTTGTTTGGCCTTGTCGACCACATATGAAGCACGTTGTGCTTCTTGTTGAGCTATTGGTTGGAAAAGAAGAAGCAGAATTAGTAGGCTGATTTGAGTTATTGCAATTCTTTTTCGGTTCCCAATGATGCCGGCGATGTAGTTCTGGTTTGACTTCCGCATAGAAATCGACAATGCCTGCAAGATCGATTCGAGGATCTATTTCCAACCGACCCATTTACATACCAATCTGCTTGGCTTCAACGGCATGGGTGAATTCCGGTGAAAATGCGATATGGGTAATGGAGACATCATCAAGAATAATGTCGAATGATGATGCTCGTCGAACCAGTTGTTCACGGATCAGACGTGATACCTGTAAAGAAAAAAAAGAAAGAGATGTGAATTAGAAACTGAATTCCTGGCTGCTATGATAATTTGGCAAGGTCTTCGGCTGCATGTCCAGCCAAAACGATCGTTGTTGTCGTCCCTCGTCCCTCAAAAACTGTGCTGCAACCGGCCAATAGACCCTCCCGCTCTCCTCACGATACCGCATATTCATATTATAAGTTCAATCTACTTCGTCTTCACGAAAAGGTTCAAATATATCTATAAGCTTACTCGTTCACGTTGGGTAATCAACTGACTAGCGTTGAATTGAGCAACTACAGATTTGAGGACTTCGTTGACGATGGATGGCAAGACTCGCTCATCGTAATCGATACCCAGAGTCTTGAAGATTCGAGGTAGTTCTTCAACTCGTGGTCGTGATAACACCCTTAGAGTGATGTTAACCATTTGAAGATCTAGGTTGTGGAGTATATGAGCACAAATCGGGATATCAGTAATTCAGAGAAAAGTTTCAAACAGGTTTGGATATGAGTTTGAGCATGGCTGCGTATAGTGATTTGCTCATCATGGTTTCTTACGCTCAACCAACTGCTGTTCCACTTCCAATCAAGCTTATGTACCTTTAGTTCCAGTGAGAGAGGCGATGTTTCGGGGCTTAGCACGGACATCGTATACGATGGGAGATTCAAACCAAGGAATCAGAAAGTGCGTTCCTTCATTGTAAACGTTGCTCTTGACACCACCAATTCTAGAGAACATGACAGCTCGATGACCTCCATCAACTATTCAGGCATAGATTAAGAAGATAAGATTAGGTATTAGCATTTAGAGTACTTGTAGATAGACGAAAAGTATAAACGTGTCAAATGTTGCAAAACACAAAAAATGAGGATGTATACAAACAGAGTTATACGAGTCAAGGACGCAGCTCTTATAGCTCGCAATGTCATCTACACTCGAGCGCATGTTGTAGCGTACCATTGAATAAGCTGGCATTCACTCCAACAGCCAGAGCTCCAAGTGCTAATAACGTTCCTGCACTGCCTACTATCCCTCGACCACCACCTGCACTATTACTGCCTCCTGTAGATGAGCTGCTGCCGAGATTGTCCATCAAGCCTCGTAGGCTGTTTGTTCCTCGTTGTCTCCAGGCCATGATGATGGTTCACAATGGCAGTAGCAATAGCATTATGCTTAAAAAGTGACTCGAGTACGCGAAATGGCTGGTGAAATGTGACATAGCGCTTTCTAAGGCGCGATAATACGATAATAGATGTTGCTTCAATAACGCACAGACAAGTCCATCTTATGTGATATACGTATGTGTGGGTGCATGAGAGATTTACGTGTTTACGTGAGTTATTCTACAATATTATCAAAATATAGAGTCTGACGATATGATCATAGGCACATGGAACTTGTTTTCTGATATTCCAGTTACAGTGCTCATCTTTACTCTCAGGAGCACAGACCTTGTTTATCATATTCCGTAGACTTTCACAAAGTGATAACTGCGGAGTCGGAGGCGTTGGAACAATATTAAATCATCATAACACTATCCAAACGCGTCGATCTTGTTGTATGGGTTCGCGAATTCGAAAAAAGACAAGATGGTGATGTTTTGTTAGTATATGGAGGATCTAGTTGCATAGTCCACCGTAGTAACGCCGAATCGAAGGATGCGTTCAAAGCACCTGAATAAACCATCTGTACATGAATGTGATAGAGCTGCTGGTTTGTGTGTGGAGTCGCTCATCAAACCCCGAGATCAACATATGCGGACTACTAAAACGGTCGGCGAATATGAACCTATCCATTCAAATACATCCATAGATACTTTTAGTCTATTATCATTATCATTCTCCCGACAACAGGGCCAATATGATCCCAACAGCGACAATATTTCAAATACCATTGCTGGTAATGTACAAGAGAAGAGACAACCATCTCCCTAGTCTTATTCGTCTCTATTTTCCTCTCTCTTTATCTCCATCATTTATAACTTGGGCTTTGATGATGCCGGATCCACTGGCGTCGAATCCTTCAGCGCTTTTGGCACGTTGTATTCAGCACGCAACAATCCCTCCTAATGAAGCAGACTTACAAATTTGAGATATTCGGTGTATGATGAGCAGTTCTGCCAGGATACAAACGGAAGTACCAAACTCTGCACAGATACCAAACGCCTCGAACAAGAAATGATCCTAAGCTCACCTGAGCACACGAGACAACCAGTCGTCCGTCTCTCGTATAAATCCTTCCATACATCATAGCTCGTCCGCCTGTTGATGTAAGTGTATGTATCAGTGGGGAGAACGATAAGATCCACAAAGCGACGTGTCGGCAAGGCACGAGGACTCAAAGAATACACATTCAAATTGATATACCTCCGGTCCAGCTGGACTCCATAATGTACAGGAGGTAGTCATCAGCTCGGAAAACATCATGAAACCTGTTTGTAAAGGACGGGAAAGCCGTAAGCAGGTGGGGTTCACAGCTTATTTCCTCTATCTCACAAATTCCATGAACATTCGACTCTCATCTTATTCCCATTCTCACCATAGTGTGTGGTCCAGTGAAGCAACAATGGTCAGCCTTGGATTTGATGACTCACTAAAGGAGACATTATGCTGCAGCATAGCGGTTCCAAGCAAATAATGATCCGAGCAATAAGCAACAGCACAGTGATGATAGCTCATATCATCTGGAAGTCGTCCCTTTGATTTCATCCACAGCATTCGTTTAGCACCTCCCTTGCTCTGACCACTACCAGTATTACGCGATACAACGGGCTCATAAGTCTCTCCTCCTACTATATCCCTGTACTCAATCGGCAGCGGTTCATCCAACCTCATTCGCACCATTTTGTGAAGCTTGGCAGCTTTGGGATCTTCCAATAGTTTCCTCATATTATCTTCTTGAGAGGGCACCATTTCAGGTTCGGGGACTTGAGGCATTGGTATTTGGTGGGACAGAATCGACTTTTCGGGCACCTGGAAACTGACTAGTGCCTGGAATATTACACGGCCTCTCTGCTTTGCTGCTACACTACGAGTAGCAAAGCTTTTACCATCCCGAATACGATCGACGACGTATATTATAGGGATGCGCGAATCTCCAGGTAGCAAGAAGTAGGCATGGAGTGAGTGGACGTGGAATTTTGGGTCGAGAGTGCGCGTAGCAGCACCTAATGCCTGGCTGTGATTACGTAAAGTGTCAGAAAGATGCGAGAAGAGAATGATCCGAGTCAATGAATTCATTGGGTTCACACATACCCAACGACTTGGCCTCCGAATACACCACGAGCACGAGATGGTCGCCAGAGTCTCTTGGAACGATACAAGTCGACATCAATAAGCTCCAAGTCCAGTTCCTAAAGCAAGGGGGAGCGTCGAAAATCAGCATGACAATCACGCGTATGAGGTTTCCATATTGACATGAGTTGCATCATATGATTACACATGTTTGATGCAGTCCAAAAAAGCTCGTGGCCGAGTGCATGTGAAAACGAAATTGACAAGAAATCATGCAAATCGACCTTGCAATAAAGTGCTTCGTGTTTACTCCTCGTCTCCTCACTACAACGATTTCCGACGGTTCTTGCAAATTCCAACTACTATACAGCGGTAGTTACCTCCTCAATGAGCGGCCTGGTGCGAGATTCCTCACTCATGGTCTTCCGAATACTCTCACCGTTGCAAAATCGTTATTCTGTTTGAAATCTCGAATTTGGCTTCGAGTAAATATGAAGTTTTGAGTGTTGTGAGTTTTGTAGTTATATACTATCCGTAAGCCAGCAATGAGTAAACTAGGCCGTTCTAACGCGTCATACTGCTTTGTATGACCGAATTTTACGTGTAGAAGCTCAAAGAACGTCCACCTCCCCGCAGAATTTCAAATTGCTCCATGTCACGACTCAATTCCCAACATTTTGTCCAAAATGCCAGCTCTGGACGTACAAAGAGACACTGAGACTCGAACTGATGCCCGTGGTTATACTGTAAGGCCCGCTCTGTCCGCCCAGGACATTGAAATGTGCCTTGAGATTCGTCAAATCGTCTTTGTGCAGTACGTTTTGATGTGTAAATTTGCTGAAAATCCTCATTTTGCGGAACGGTTTTAGTCGATTCGATTGCTGATAATCATCTATATCTAGGGAAATGGGCTGTCCTTCTGAAACTGATGTTGATGAGGTGCGAGAGCTCGCTACATTTGTCACTGATCACAAAAAAAGTTACATGGCTGAAACTCACACCCAGATTCTTCAATTAGCATGACAAGGACGCATTGCACATAATGGGACTGGCGAATACTGGGGAGTGTATCGCTACCGCTAGAATGTATACCAAGGTTGGATCACTTCATTCTTGCAACCACATTCACAATTGTTGACCACGATTCTGTGTCCAGGGCAAAATTGGCAAGATTGGACGACTCGCGGTTGTGCCCGCCGCCCGAGGAAACGGGATTGCCAGTGTCATCATGAAGGAGATTGAAGAAAAAGGACGGGAATACAAGTTGGAAGTTCTGAGTTTGGATGCAGTGGTGGATCGTGTGCCTTTCTACGAAAAGTGGGTAACGCGAACATCTCGGAATGGTCTGGAAAGGACTAACCATTGTGTGTGTAATAGGCATTCCTATACGGTGTTGGACAGGACTAATGTGTTTTATGAAGGTAGCTCAAAATGTATCAAAAGACCCACTCAACTTGATCCTCACTGCACTCAAAACATTAGATGGAATACCTCTGCTGACTATGGAGAAGCCATTATAAACTTTGGGACGTTAATCTTATTGCTGGAAACACGAAGACTCGCCATCAAGAGCTGATACCCTGTTGCTCTCTAAACTAGTAGGACCTCCGAGTACAAAAGCCACTGAATGCTCGTAGTATTATTTTAGAAGGCCAAACTTTATATAAACTAGATGGGGCAGGCTTGGAAAGATTAATGTAGCACATTACAGAATATTATCTACATACACAGACAAACAGACACAAATTTAGCAGTCCTTTTCTACATTGTTGGATAAAGGCTCATAGGACTAACTGGCGGCAGATTTACTGTTGGTGGTGTAGATGACGGCCAAAACATATCAGCTAACGACCCTCTCCGACTAGCAGCCTTCCCCAACGGCACAGCATCAGAATCATAAAAGTCAGATCCGTTTCCAGTCGTTGGTGTAGGGAGCGCCGATACCGAGAAAGATACAGGAGTTACTGGTGCGATTGTGGATCCTGTTGCTCCATATACCGATACGAGTGGCGGCAACCCTCTTTCCAAAGCCCCACCAGAAGCGCCACCTCCTTCAGCAGCCAATTCAGCTAGTCTCTGACGTTCATGTCGGTACATCATGGTGCCCACAACGGCCATCACGGCTACGATTATAGCAGCGAGTATTATTGTTCCTATAGCTGCACCAGATAGCATTGATGCTGGGGATCCTGATATGGATGATGCGGATCCGTTACTGCTGCCACCACTTTGAGATATTCCTGCTGTGACACTGGTTGGCTGTATGTATGATGCTGTTGTCCATGCTGCCGTTGTAGAGGCTGCGTACGTGCTGGTTGATGCATATTCCGCAGTAGTGGATGCTGATAATAATGTGCTGGTTGGCACACTGACTGAAGTTGCACTTTCTGTTACTGCTGGTGTCGATGCAACCGAGGATGCATCAGCTGTTGCAGACAGCGCTGGCGATGGTGCTGAAGATGGTGTTGTCGATGGTGTTGCCGATGGTTGAACTGTTGTTGGTTGTGGTGGTGCTGTTGAGCTTGTATCAGCTGTTGCGGAAGGTGTTATGGTAGGGGCTTCTGTTGGCGTTGTGCTGATAGTGTTTTGTGTCGGTGTTGTTCCTGCTGTGTTTGAAGGTGTAGCACTACTTCCACTGCCAGACGTTGCAGATGGGCTACTTGCAGCTGATGTAGTCGATCCACCAAGAATGCTTCCAATGAAACCTCCCATTTGTTCAACTGTATAAATACAACCGTTATCTTTCAATAACAATGGGTGATAGTATATAAACTTGAAGCTTACATTCGTTTTGTAGATGTTTCCTCCGTTCGTTGTATCTTCAGTTCCCAGATTGAAGATTTGCTTTGGTTTCTTTTCTCGTGATGACAATACTGCCAAAAGCTCAAGAGTTTGGGAGAACTCTTTGTAGCTTATGGGCGACTAACTAGTTATCGGCTTAGCTCTCGCCTGTTGGTGATGGTGCTAAAAGTGGTTGATGTGTCCAAAAATAACATGGTACGAAATGCTGATTGGGTGTTGACTACAGACACAAATCATAGTCTTGACAACTCCAACATTCAGAGCTTTATGGTGTATCTCAAGCTTGGAACTCAGCTTTCAGTACATCTCATATATAATTTCAATTATTTCTTTGACTTGTTGTGATTTCGGACTCGGTGATGATTTTTGTCGCCGCAAGTATGAACTAGGAAGACACGCGAGCATTTAGGGACGTGAGCAGTGACTCGATATGCTTATATCACAAACTGAATCCAATAATTTGAGAATTTATGTTTCTTCCGTCAACTTCTGTCGGAATAACACGTTAAGAAACTACCTTGCATTTTTTTGCAATATCGACGCAAGATAAAAGATCGTCTCGGCTGTCTCAGGACATCAAATCGCACTCAAATTCCAACTACCTACGAGTCCATGTCAACTTTACGAGTTCACTGGTTATCAAATCTTAAACCCAACAAGCAAACTGAAACGCACAAACCATCAGAACCAATAGCACACCACATCTTCATCAGCTGGGTATCTGCTAATTTATCGTTAAAAAGAGTCCAGAAAGCAAAAATATAAAAGAGTTTTAAAATTCGTTGAAGTGAGTATATGAATACCATTCAAAATTTCAAAGAAAACGACCGTGTATAAAAAATTCTCTCCTCTCGTTCTCGTCCTCTCGACTCCTCTTTCTCTTTTTGTAATATCAATCTGTTGATGTAGGTGCAACACCATCTCCTTCTTCCTTTTCGTCTTCTTGGTCACCACCCTTAACATCTCCATCTCCTTCGTCCGTCTTACTCTTCTTAACGACAGTCTTTGCGTCGCCCGATCCGGCGGGTATACTACTACTGCTATGACTGCCGCTATTACTAATCTCAACCGGCTTTACAATAGCAGTGGATGATCCTGCTTCATCCTCCAAAGCTGCCTTCATTTCAGTGGTATCAAATGTCATATTCATTGCTGTTGTTGTTGTCGTCGTTGTAGTAGTAGTTGTCGTTGTTGTACTTAAAGGAGTAGAGAAATCTGCAGTCCATGCTGGAGTAAAAGGAAGAGGAGCAGTACTTGACCCTGAAGCAGACACTGGTAGTATGGCTGATGTGGTGTTACTGGTAATGGTAGTGGTGTGTTGAACAACCCCGACTATTGATTGTGGTGTGGTAAAACCGGCGTTTTCTATAATGGATTTTGCAGCTGGTGGACTAGAAGCTACTACAGCGGGCGACGGCCTCATTCTACTACTATCGTATTCTTCGAATGTGGATGTCTTGTGAGGGAATGGGTTATCCTATGTTTCAAGAGAGTGTGAGCTGAGACGGCAAAGAGAAAAAACCTATAAATACAAATCGACATGTACACATACTTGATTAGCACCATCCCTCATATCAAAATCAGCATCTCTAGCATCGAATTCACTGTTCACAGATGGAATTAGTCCAAATTATAAACGACAGCTATTGGAAGATGCACAAACTTACCCCATCCAATCACGTTCGTCTTCATCTTCGTCACTTGACTCTCCTCCCAAGAAGCGGTCCGGTAAATCGTTGACCATCTGTTGAACCAAATAGCGGCCAAACTAAGATTATGATTTCGAGAAAAAAAACAGGTGTGGGTGTGCATTTCTGCAAACCAACTAGGACAAAGAAACGATACAAAACATATCGGCCATGCCCCACAAGGAACCATACTACGTTTCCCGTTTGCTTCACACTATCCAACCTCAAGCAAACCAAATCAACTAAAATGCCTTACCTGATCAGTAGATGTAGGTCCACTTGGAATCTTGTTTGGCAACCCACTAGCATCCAAATCATCTTCGTCATCTTCCATAGCACGGAATGCATCGGCTCTGTTATCCCCGCCTCCACCTCCACCTCCTTCTCCACCTTCGCCTCCTCCCATGTTATGAGGTGCAGCTCCGGGCGGAGGCCGAGTACCGCCTAACGGTTCTCGATCTCGTTCTTTGGTTTCTCTCAGAGGACCCGATACGTACTCTTGCCAGTCATCAGCAGCAACGTATTCTACAGAAAAAAAACGGTTTAGAAAAGCGCTGAGCTAAGAAAACCTGATACGGCATGATGGCCATCTCTTTGGTGCACCCATGTTACCTTTAATCTCTTCAAGCTCTGGAGCACACTTTTCCACCAATTTGGTGACTTCCTCGGCTATATAGGTAAGATGGCCCATGTACCCTAATCTCACTCCTTTCGGCTGCTCCCTGTTATCCAAAAATCGCAAAAGTGAGCACATTGCCGTGTCAAAGAAAGGAGGACAGGAATAAGGACAAGACACCTAAGAGGTTGTGAACTTACACTTCACCATCATTTTGCCGTTGAGCCTGTATAATCTTCTGAGTTAAAAGGCCTTCTTTGAAGATCTATGGCAAAAGTCGAATGAGTGAGAAAAGGACACTTTACGTTCCGCATAACAAGCACAATCTTGGCACAATCAATCCAATGCCAACACGATGGCAACAACTTACCGAAACAACCAGCTTTCTAACACTAGTCTTAACCTTCTTCATCCTTTCCTCAACAGACAATACACCATCTTCTCCAACCTCAGCCTCTGCAGCCACACCTCCTTCCATAGACATGGATCGCACCATAGTAGCAGTAGCGGTGAAAGAATACGTATTAAACACTTTGGCAATCATATCATACACAACCGAATGCAAAAAGTTATTCCATGGGAATGCGAAAAAGAGGGACAGACAGTCTGGTAATATCTTGGCCTCTACAAATGTTTCTGTTATGGAAACTAGTTCGTCTGCCACTGTTGTAGTAGTGAATGGCCGTTGTGGGCGACTCGACCGAGATGTTACAGAAACGTTGGGAGTGCTACTCTCGGTTTCAGATGTTGCTGAAGATGGACCTGCTGCAGCTGTACTGTTACCTACGACCAGAGCACCACCACCGCCTTCTACGACTCCTTTTGAAGCTGCTACTGGTGGTCGTGGTGGCACCACCAATCGATCAAAGAGGGGACTAGATGTATATAGATATTGGAGATGCAAGACTTCGGCAAAGAGTTCACATGTCTTGAGTCTCTCAGACCCAAGTGGATGTTGTTTGCCAATGGTGGTGTCTACTTCCCTCTTCAGGTTACGAGGCGTAGAGAGAAGCCTGGATAGGTCTTTCAGCTTGCTCAAAAGTACATGGAGTAACTCGTTTAAATCGGTGGCTAATACTTGAAGCTTTTCGTTTGACGGCGGCAGCGTTACTTGTCTAGCACCTTGAGATTGCTGTAATTGGAACTGATGCTGTTGGAATTCGGCTTGTTCGATTTCACTAATAAAATGGGGCAGCGGGTTTACCAATTGATGACAAAAAAATTCAGATATGTTTGAACACGATATTACCTGCAATACCTCCGAATGAGTTCAATAATAATATTAATACCATTCGTCAAGCTGCTAGTAGCATTCGGGGATGATTCATCAAGCATATATCCAACCATCTTGTTCATCATGGCATCACTAAAGAAAGAGATTTTTAATATGTTTTTGCAGAACGATGTAATGACAATGAGCTGAGTGCTCACTTTTTAAGCTCATCAACCAAAACATTTCCACCCATCTGATTCATGGCATCGACTGATATTTGATCAGGTGGAGCCATGGTCTGATAACTGACTGCAATAATGTCAAGAAGTGTCTGCGCTGCTGTATTATGTATCTGATATTGTGGTAGAAAATCGTTGAGTCGTGGTTCAAATGCAAAAAGACATCAGAATGTCAGATGACAAAACACACCTCTGTATCTAGTTTAGGATCTAATCTGCTAACCAAGGTTGGAATCAACCCCTCTTGACTCAACCACTATCAAGAAAGCAAAAAATCACTCAATGCATTCGAATGCAGTCCTCGCAGACTAATTGGCTCATACGCACAGCAACAACACCAGCGCCCTCTGCTAATTCATCCACGCTGATGAGTTTCAGCATCAAATCAGCAATAGCGGAAGTTCCAATATGTATCAACAGTTTCTGGACAACGTTTGGTTGTTGCCGTATAAACACAACCATCTAAAGGGACGAAAACAGATAAATCAGTCTCCGTCCTTCATACTTTCATAGACTTTTTTTGGTGGTACTTACATCTGCAGTTTTCTTTTGTAGCAACACGCTGTTGACTTTACTAAAGTAACTGGCATATAATGGATTCAATGGGGCCGGTCGATCCAGAAAAGTCCAAAAAGCGGTCATTAGTTGTTGATTTGATACTATAGCTTCACATATGGCGAATATTTCACAGCCCAAAACTTCACATGCAATGTATGGGTACCTAATTCAGCGGATGATGTTAATGAGATATGTGCTGATTGGTTCACAGAAGCTGCAGTTGGACCCTTACTTAAACTTTTTGGCTTCTTCTAAGTCTTCTGCCGTAGTATAATTTAGTAGCTGAGCGAGTGTGTCTGGCCTTAATAAGCTAGTGAGAAGGGCGCGCGTTGTTAGTATATTCGTTGCAGTCAAAATGTCGATCTAATAGGAGGAGATCACTCATGTCCATCTTTGGATATACTATATGGTGCCATATGACGTGCCCGATCCCGTCAATCATCATACCAATCCGCCGATAGATCAATAAGGGTCTGCCCTTCCAGCATATCATGCAAACCGCACTGTCGACCGTTACGAAATCGCAAATTGGTAATAATATGGGTAGCTTACAAGTCGATAAGGCGGGCGTTCTGTGCCTTGCATTCCTGCAGTAGTTCTTCTTCCTCGAACAGGTCGTCTAGAGTTACGTTTTCCTTGTCCAGTACACCATCAATGGCGGATGCCGTATTAAACCCAAATCTCCAAAACATGATTCCGGTATGGGATACGTGATGACTGTTACAAGCAAGCTAGAAGGCAATAATTATGATGATGATTTGTGTTTGGAGTGGTATCGGTCAAGCGTTTGGGAGAGGAGGTAAAATGCTGTTTTTTGATTGTTGAAATTATATACCACAAGAGGCAGAGCCGGGGGAAGGGATGTTTCTCTACGATTAAATATGCTAATTAATGGAGAGAAATGAGCGAATGCAACTTGTAGGGTGCCATGCTTGGATGGTCGGTCTATGAACAGAGAACATGGTTCACTTGGTACCTTGCAGAGAATGAATACAGGATGACCTATATGATTAGTTCGACAGGAGAAGATGTCCAGGAGCACTCCCCGTCAACTGAATTGTCTAAAATACACTCCCACTTGTTACTTGACTGGAACTGCCTTGGCAAATGCTTTTGTTTGTTGCGAATAACAGAATGACGAATATAGCAAAATACCGTTTCTGATTCAGGAGGAGCGCGTCACCAATATCAAAATCATCGTTCATCGCCACTTCAGCCACTATAAGTGCCATTTGACATGTGAAAACTCAAACAATAACCGGCATCAGAGGTCGAACCGTTCGCTCATATATTATATATAAATCATATCATATAAATTCTCTTCTACGCCTCAAACAACACGTCAGAACGAACCACAATCATCTCCAACTCTTACTCACATCAAACCGATATCAACATATACAAACCTTTATCAAAGATGGCAGTGTATGTGCCATACTACTTTAAAGGAGCACCATTGAAGAGTTGCACATCTTGTCTCTACTACGTTGAAGCGGAGACAATCAAGCCATTGGCATGTGGATGTACGCATTGCATCCACTGTCTGAACGAACTTGTCAAGATTGTAATTCGAGACAAGGCTGGGCCTGCAAAGTGCTGCAATCATCCCATCCGATTGGATATATTGAAAGATGCATTGGTTCCTCCCAATCTCAGCAAATACTTGGAGTATCTGGAAGAGATGGCTGCCGAAAATACAATGCGTGAGTACAGGAAGAGTGTACATAGAAGAGACATGAATCCGAGTTCTCATGATGCCGATGATGATGACGCTGATGATTCCTCATCGCAATCATAGGATGCAAAGGCTGTAATACTCTCATCAATCTCGACCGTTGCACGAATTCTCTTGTCATAACCTGTCCCGAGGTAAACGAATAGCTGATCATTTGCATTTGAATGAACATGTCGCATTGGAATCATCGTCACAGGTTCATATAGTATCTGATCATTCCAAAGTACTGACTGCGCTCATCACATAGTGCCACATCAGTCTCTGCACCATCTGCAAAAATCGACGCAAATTCTCCTGTGCTCATCATGAGTTGACGGATGATCAGCTCTTCATCAGCCTATGTACCAAGAAGAAGTGGAGAGCTTGTCCAAATTGTGGGCAGTTTGTAAGCTCGAATATGATCAAGGACAATGTATTGCCCCGAGACTAACAGTCGCTCTTACTTTTGCTAGGTTGAACGAGTCGGAGGATGCTCAATCATCAACTGCCGATGCGGAAAATCTTTCGATTACGGCAATATTTGAACCCCCCACAACAACAACAAATATCAACACATCCTATTCATCCGTTGGTCAATTGCTACGCATCACACGGTGTCGACTTTGAGAGTTTATAGATAGGGTTTGTTGCAATCATTTCATCGTATTAAGGGGAAAGGTAGCAGAATCGGTAGGGTTGGTTTTTTCGGGAGGATGGTTGGTGCGAGAGGGAGAGAGAGAAGACATATAAATATCTAGTTTAGAACAAGAGAGTAGTAATACACACAGTGTAGCAAACATGGCTCAAATACTAGATTCACAGTTTAGGTAGGTTTTTAATGTTGGTGCTTGTTTAGGAGATCTAGCGGCGGTGAGCACGTAAAAGCTAACGTTCATACGAATGGTACATAGTCATGCCTTCTCGGACTCCACTATTTGTGATGTGCGCCTGATGGCATAGCTATCGTCTTCAAGCAAAGTCAACAGAAAATGACAACGACGAAGACAACCAGTGCCAATATGACGAGCGTGCCAATGGCATCGCTATTTACACCGCCTGCAGCAGATCATCCATTAGCTAAGGTTCCATTAACAGAATCGCTCCCCAAGATGCATCTCTTCTTGTATCGAAATGTCAAGAAGGGACGACGCATTCGTGAATCCATCATCAAAGGAACTATGCCTTTATCATGCATAATCGATGCTCGTATGGTAATGAAACTCATTTGTTTATTATGTATTCGTCTTGTTATTGGAATGGAAACTAACGGTTCAACATTTGGTACTAGGTTCTCGACATTTTTCAGCTTCAGCTAGCTTGCATACGTGCTTTGCTAGCTCAGAGGCAGGACACCATGAAGACACGTTCGTTATACTCGGAAATACTGTTTAATATGTCTCCGAGCTCAAATGTACGTGTGAAGTCGCATATTCGGATATGGTCAATCACTTTTTTGCTCAAAGGATTAATGACTATCTTCTTTAGATAACAGAGTCTCTGAAGCAATTTGGAGTTTCAGATTCAACATCTTCACTGATTCTCTTGTTTATTGGTGATGAAGCACCAAGTGATGAGGTGCTTATCCTCGACACACTGCACCAACTTTTCGCGCATGGTTTAGTAACGTCTTTTACATCATATAGGACGTGGACGTAGCTGACTCTCTAATACAAGGAAATCAAGCTTCGATATTTGAATTAGCCGAATGTTGTGATACGGATCTGATAAAAAAGGTGCCAGGTCATGTTACAAATTGCAAGAGGAAGGGTTGCTCATCTATATTTTTGGTTGAACTAGCTATACAAGTTGTCAGATGCACAACAGAGCCGAGACATTTCATTGAAGAATGTTGTGAATGCTATGGCGTTGAAAGGATTCTCCTGAATCATACAAAATAAGCAAGCATCTCGTTTTTGCATCACTTTACAGTCATTGCTAAAGAACTATTACGACTGGACATTATACAACTTGTTTGATATGAACCTACATACACTGGATTGTCAACGCTGAAGAATCTTTGTGTGTGGAAGGAGGAGGTTTTAGATGAGTTTGACGGTAAAGGTTGTAAAGTACTGCTACGAACTTTAGTTCGAATGATACTGGTTGTCAGCCTGCTGGCAAACCTACAGTCATCCTTTGTGATCATCTACGAGTGCTTACCCGCCATTCTCGACTGTCTCTGAAAAATTGACCCGAAACATAAAGGCAGTCGCGGAAGGCTATCGACTCAGTATCAGGTCGAAGACCCAGGCACAGAGTGTCTTGCTTGAAGACAACATCATGTCCGCCCTCTCCACAGATGTAAACATTTGGGCGTATGTCTTGAGAGTTGTGAAGGATGATTCAACCTCGTTTAGCTGGTACAAAATCGCATAGAAAGTGTGCCTAAAGATATAACGCTTCAAAGCATAGGTCATGTAAATCCAAATAACAATTTGTGTATATGAAAGCAAGGGAGAGAGCCATTGCAAATATATAAATCAGCAAACGCAACACACATACTGTTTTAGCATGGCGGCGAACATTATATACATATAAAAGTCTATTTTCACGAATCACTTTGCTACACTACTGAGCCGAAAAGAGTATCCTCAGATTCGCATTCTTCCTTGAATTAGGTTCCTCCTTTGTGGTATCGTGATTGGCAGTACTTAATCTCTCTTCTGTTCCAGCTCTAGATCGTTCCTTTGTGAGGGTTCCAGAGAAAAAGTCTCGTAGTGATCCTTCTTCCGTCGCTGTTCGTGACCTTAGATGCGAGAGTGATAGTACCGATGATGCTCCCGTGTTTGTACTTGATGGGAGCGGTATTACTGGAGCTGGTTGAGCGACTCGTATTGGTGGTGGTGGGAGGGGTTTTGATGAGGACATTGCACGTTCACATTCTATTGTTGATGTTGTTGTGAGTAAGTAACGCTGTTTTTAAGGAATCGTTTGAAAAGCAATTAATAGACTAGCCATAGTAGCTTTTTTGCTCACCCATCAAGTAATCTCGTGTTTCGGATGTGTATGAGTAGTCAATTGCCTTCCATCCCTTTTTGTTTGTGACATTCATGGACTGGGCAGCACCACGATTCAGTAGCAGATGGAGCATGTCTGCCTGACCCCAAGCAGAAGCACTAAAAGCGGTGTCGTGATTTGTCAGTGCTAGGAATCTCTTTTCGCCATATATCAAAACCACGTATGATCTTACTGATGTAGTAAAGTCGATCCTTCCGAGTCAGCGCTATTAGCATCATCGCCCTCGTCCAACAGCATGGACACAATCTCGACCAAGTCCTTGGAGACTGCCACCATGATTGCTGTTTGCCCTTTGTTGTTTGCCAGGGAAATGACTGTCGGATGCCGTTCCACATAGATCTGGAAGGCTTCTTCGTTCTTGTACTGGGCAGCTATTATTAGGGCTGTGTTGCCCTCAAAGTCCTAGTCAGAACGCTGCGTGTGTCAGATTTGTGTTTGAATTGTCAAAACGTAGGCTCAGGTACCCTTGATATCCCATCAGCTTCATGGCCATGATCCATAAGATACCGCACGACTTCGTTCTGACTGGCAGATATTGCATAGAATAGTAACGGCCTATTGTCAAAGTGTGACTTTCTGTCAGTTGTATGTTTTCTCGAGGTGGATAAAAGTTGATCTCGATTCGTTACCAGCCGTTTTCAAAGTTCGGGGCCCTATAAATATAGAGAACGTGTCAGATTGCTTTAAATATTGTGCATGCTCCTAGGACATTGGACTAGATCGTCACATATGGAACATACCTGACAGACAGTTTCCGCCGCTGAATAATGCGTCTAAGCTCGACGAGATTGCCATCTCTTATGGCCTGCCGTAGCGTACTTGTCTCGTCGCTACCATACATCCTTGCACGAGATGATGCCTACACTACGAGATAAATGTTTGATTCTTGGAGCGAATTTCATTTGTGGACGATTTGTTTGGTAAAGTAACATATAAATCAATTAAAACACGGAACGATTCATTTGAATACGCGTAAATCTACCGATTCCATATCTGTAAGGACGTGTTACTGGAACCGTCAAACTGAACTCAATAAAAGCTTGAACTCGACTGCAAAGATGGAAGGAGACAGCCAGATATCAGATAGCGAAAAGGTATGAGTTACAATTATTTACTTTATTTCCTATGTCTCAAGTTTGACAGTGCTTGTCAAGAATTCCGGCATTGACATTGAAATGCATTTATTACAAACTAGATTCGCCTGAAACGATTGGCAAAACTAGGAGGAGCTGTCAACGCGTCTTCCTCTTCTCCTACCACCACGAATACTCCTGCTCTCCCAATCAGCAATGCAGGTGCCTCCAAAATGGACATTGATCCCACATCAGCATCTCCCATCAAGATTCAAAAGGTCTGCCAATACCAATGATCCAAAGTCGTATATCAATGACTCTATTTGACACATTCTACAATTATTATTAGCCTGCTACTCCTACCCCCATAACCGCATCAGCGATTACCATAAGTCCAAACTCCTCGTCTTCAAGACCTTCCACCCCTTCCGCTTCAGCTGCTGCTCCGAACAAGCAATTGACTACTTTCTTATCACAATCGGATCCTGAATGGGAGAATGTCACGTTGGAATTCATCTTCCAGGCTACACTCAACGTAAAGTCATTTGTACCTTGGAATCCTATGTTGATCCAGCGTTGGGACTGACCTCTTTTTTGCCCAATCGCTATTAGAAAGCAGCAGCTGAAAAGCAAAAATACACATATCTATCAGCTCTAGCCAGTGAACTCCAAATGGACGGATCACCCCTCACATTCAAAGACTCGATCAAGGATAGCATCATACACGCTCGTTTATCACTACCAGAAAACTCGAATCCAGGTGCTATACCACTTGTCGATTACCTCATCGGAGCATGGAAGCGAGTCACTCAAGTCCGTAAAAAGATGGAAGCATGGTCGAAATCATCACCAGAAGCTAGTAAACTCGTAGACGCAAGAACCAAAGTAGTTGATTCGATACGTGATTTGATTTTGAATTTTGCTTCCTTGGTTGTTAATCCGGAGATGGCTGATAGTTTTCCTCAGACTGAAGAGTGAGTATATAAGTTGATCTTCCGTATTTTTTTTTCGCTGGTCTCTTACACCCACAATGATAGGATTAGTGCAAAGGGAGCCTCATATCTAGCAGATAAATTATTACTACAGAATGCAGATGACTCTGAAGATCAGTTGCCACCTGCTTTTCTTGCAGAGTTTGCTACCAAATTCGAAGAGGATGGTTTGGAAGAGGTATATGGTTGTATCAGATGAATCATTTCGTTGTAGCCGATTTTTACCTCATACTGTTGCATGATATAGACACTGGCTCCTGTCATGGCGAGTCTTACTGCATACACCCGAACGCAAAACGTGTCCAAGGATGTCAACACCCCATTACGAGTAGGAGACATTATCTCGTAGGAAGCAGAATGAACCTCACGTCTGCCCATTTCAATGATAGGCACTACGTACATTAGTGGAAATACCGGTGATTGCAAGAACTGTAAGTCAATTGGAATGTCGCTACAGGTCCGGTTTTTTTGCTCACAGTGCCCTCCCATCTTTTCAGCTTACGAAACTACCGAGCTGGAATCCACCAGGAACTATGGCTCGAACATTTGAAATCATAACATTATTAGGACCATTTTTATCACGAACATCCATTCTTCCAGACGTGGATCCAGCTCTAGCTACCACCTACTTCCCAGATTCAGGTCCATACCAACCAATAAATGCTGGTGGTCGTGAAATGGATAACTTTCCTGTTGGAATGAGAATGCCTGGTGATATCAAGACTGCACAGAAGGCGCTAAGGGATATGTCGACTACTTTGACCGTAAGTGTCATCATTCGAGAGTTACCTCTTACTCTTTTGCACTTCAGCAATTGCGTAACCGATCAACTCGTAGAAAAACCTGCACGAAATCATAATGTCAATAGTAAAAGCTGCTCCTAAAGCAGGTTCAAGTGGACCTGATTCAAAGGAAGCCGTGTTGCAGTATTTTGCAGATGCCATCAATAGTAATTCAGCTCGTGGAAAGATGAGGGTAAAGCATTTTCGATACCAGGTTCGGATTTAGCCATTCTCTACGTGACTTATTTGTTTTTTGTTTACTTTAGGTGGATCGCCAAACAGTATCCACAGATGGCTTTATATGCAACATTCTTTCCGTCTTATTACGAATGTCTGAAGGATTCATCGACTCTCACTATTCCAAAGTCCATCTCATCGATGTAGACTACTTCAAATATAGCAAACGAATAAACATTGCCGACCATACTCGAATAAATTCCGACACAGCCACTGCTGAAGAATACTTCAACACTTGGAGATCAACGCAAACAACGCTACCAACCGCTAACTTTATATCAGATGTGTTTTATTTGACTTTAGCTGCTCAACATTATGGATATTTGAGTGCTATACGAAATTATGGAAATCTGTTGAAACAGATTGATGATTTTGCCAAGCAGTTGGATGGTTTGAGAGCTCAGAGGCCGACGTGGCAAGGACCTATGGCTCGTATGAATGAGATCATGTTTACGAGATATACGGTATGCATGCCAAAAAAAACTATAATCCGCTATTCGATAGTTGAGATAACAAATCTTTTCCCTCTGTTGTAGACACAACTGGACGGTCTGATTGCTACCAAGCTGAGTCTTGATGCGGGATTATTGGACCCAGCACTTATTGGTAGCACGGTCCGATTTTATAATCTGGTCATGACATGGTTGATTCGTGTCTTGTTGTTGGGTGCTGGAGTCATCAAGGCACCACAAGGCAAAGCGTCGGATTCTGTTTCGTGGAGTGGGTTGTTGAGAGGAGATGTGCAAGGGTAATTAACTCACAGAGAGTTGAGGTTGTTTGGCTTGTCTGACTTGGGCTTTGTTTTCTACAATAGTCTGAAAATGATGCCCATACCATCAGACACCACTCCAGTCTTGTTTGCGACATTGCCGGAATGGATTGTGGATGATATATGTGAATTCTTTACTTTCATTTGCCGGTACGTGACGCTGCATGCTAAACAGTGATTGTTGCGTGGCTGCGTTTTACATTTTTTGACCACTATCTCCCTGCTGCAGTACCAAACCTCAAACCTTTGAAAACAACCCTCGTGATGAATTATTGACATTTACCATGCTCATTTTACAAAACCCTACATATTTCAAGAATCCATACCTCAAAAGCAAGCTTGTTGAGGTCTGTTGGTTAAAACATTGATGTACGAGATTGGAATCTGATATTCTTGCCTTTAGATATTGTACTTCTTCACCTTTCCATTGTACCGGTATGCTGATGGTCGTAGTGCAGGTCGATTGGATGATGTGTTTTGCACACATCCACTTGCTCAACAGTATCTGGTGTCGAGCTTGTTGAGATTCTACTGTGGTAGGAATATTTCATCATTTTCAGGGAGATCGTTTTCGCTAACGATTAGTGCAAACCTAGATGTGGAACAAACGGGCATGCATTCTCAATTCTATGACAAGTTCAACATAAGATATCACGTATCTCAAATCATGAAAATCATCTGGAATGATGGTGGTCAGCGAATGAAAGTAGTTGAGCTTAGTCGGTAAGTCATTTTAAAAAAAGAAGACCGTTCGCATCTCGCATCCCGTCATTGTTTCCAACACATGTTGCTTCTCTTCATAGTGACGTGGACTTCTTTGTCAAGTTCATCAATCTCTTGATGAACGATACAACATATCTCCTCGACGAGTCCCTATCCAAACTAGCCGAAATCCATTCCCTCCAAAACGCCATGGCAGATACCGCAACATGGGCTGCTCAACCCGATCAACAACGACAGGAACGAGAGGGTACATTATCGCAATATGAACGACAAGCACAGTCGTATATGGCATTAGGTGTTGAGACAGTCAATATGTTGCAGTATATGACTGCGGAGCCCGATATCGTACAGCCCTTTATGGAGCCTGGTATAGCGGACCGGCTGGCTGCCATGTTGGATTACAATTTGGAGACTTTGGTTGGGCCCAAAAGTCAAGAGTTGAAGGTAATTTGGCTGATAACCAAAATTGGTTTGCTCTGTATTTTTGTTTCCTCTGCTAACAGTCCCATTTAACATAGGTCCGAAATCCAGAAAAGTATCGATTCAATCCGAAGAATTTACTTACCAAGCTGGTAGAAATTTACATGCATCTGGCCCATCGACCGGAATTTGTTATGGCTGTGAGTCGCGATGAGCGATCTTACAAGAAGGAATCATTCATCAAGGCTGGTCAAATCATGCTCAAAAATGGATTGAAGAGTGATGTAAGCCACGAAAATTCAACGATGGCGATGCGCAAAAAAAGATCGAAGTAACATTCCTTTGTATTTTGTAGACGGACGTACAAGCACTCTACGACTTTATCGACAAGGTGGAAAAGGCAATAAAAGATACTGCACAAGCAGACGAAGAGCTCGGTGAAGCTCCTGATGAATTCCTTGATCAATTGCTATTCCATGTTATGGAAGAACCTGTTGAGTTGCCATCTGGTGTACATGTGGATTTGTCGACTATCAAAACACACTTGTTGTCTGATCCACATGATCCATTCAATCGACAGCCACTTACGATTGATCAAGTTAAGCCTGGTATGTTTGTGAGATGTTTCTTGTGTATATTACACATACATCTGTCGTGGCGCTGGCCATTTTTGCCCCCTTTTCTTCTCAGCTGCTTTCTTCCACATTGGTAGATCCTGATTTGAAACGTCGCATTGAAGAATGGAAGCGCTCTGCAACAAGAAAGAAGCCAGCAGATGATGTTGAAATGTCATAAAAAGTATAGAGATTGTGAGAAAATGGAAAGTTCAGTAGTTGGTTTGTACAAAAGCGTTCATAGCATATTTAGAAGAATGGTATGATATGTGTGTGCAATTGATGGTGCAAATGGTGCACAAGGCACAGATTTAAGATAGTGCTTTACTGACAAATAAAAATAAGCATGCTCAACAAAAAAAAACTATTTGGTTTACTCCTCAACAGGAACCTTCTCTCTTTAGCATGTCTCACTAGGTATTAAAAGCACGTGAGACTTGTACTTGCGTCGTTCTGATGGATGTGTACGCATTTGGCGTTATTGAGCAGATCCAATGGTGAAATTTCTCACGGAAAGCAGGTAAATCCTAACGCTCATATGAATGGTACCTATTCATGCCTTCGCTAACTCAAATTCTCTGTAACGTGCGCCTGATGGCATAGCTAT